>NC_083655.1:12503648-12665190 GCF_963576545.1 Limanda limanda
GTTTTTTAATTTTCTCTTTGTTGTGAAAATGCAGTGGAACTGTAAGTACTGTGATTTTATATCTGAGAAAAGGGGTCACCTTTTAGAACATTACAGGTTAAAACATGGGAGCTACACCAGAACTGTAGCATTCCCTTGCTTACACCAATAATGTTTGTGCTAATTGAATTCCATAAATGCTCTTAAGGTATACTTATCTAAGATTCACCCAAATGCACAGGAGGCACACATGTGTGAAACTGCCCAACTGACCTTTCGACTCTGAACCTGCCATAAGCACGATAATGGAACGCTGGCCTGCTCTATTCACAGAAGACCAGGTATGTTCACCCATTATCTTCTCACCACTACGTCGAATGGAGGGGTGGGTGAAGTGTTTGAGTCTACAAAATACTAAAAAGCAACCAAAACCAATACAAGTGAAGTAACTTGTGACCACTTCTTCAGAAGTAATAAAACGGCAGAAAAAACATAACATGCCTCCATTCTGCTTCCATCAGTGGTGTCATCTGAGTGTCACCAAGCCCTGACATTCATATTCGTCTCGAAATGGCATCATTTACACCAAGTTTTTAGCCTAAATGTCCTCTGATATCCTCCTCTGGAGTCTGTTCACCCTAGCACACTCCACACAAGCTCTCACCCTAGGCTGCGCAGTAACATAGCTTCTTCAGGTAGTGGACATTTAGGGCAAAAACTTGGTGTAAATTACGCCGTTTCGAGTTGAATTTGAATTTGACAGTGGGAGTGGGCTTGGTGACACTCAGATGACTCCACACGAGCAGTATGGAGGCATGTTATGTTTTTCTGTTTAATTACATCTGAAGAAGTGGTCACAAGTTACTTCACTTGCATTGTTTTTGTCGGAAAGCTTGTAAAAACTTTAAATGATACATTTTTTTATTAATGTAACTTTGTATTTTTCAGATCTACATGAAGTACAGTAGGATTGTGGGCAAGAACCTCAAAAAATAATTCTTTGAGGGCATCGATCGGCACAGTCCTTGTCTCGTTGAAATATTTTGATGTAAGAGAGGGATCATTGGGCAGCAGTTGACTCAGCTATCACAAGAGACCAAGGTTGGTCCATACCCATCCTGTATTTGCATTGTTTTCACAGCTTATGTAATTTTCCAAAAAAGTTGTACTTTATTAATTGTGGAGTACAATCCAAATTGTGCTTGGTTATTTGGGCACTCCCATACAAACCATTAATTTCCTGTCATTGTATCCACAGTATCTAACTCTTGTTGTCATATTACTCTCCAAAAGACTACAGATCCAACAGATATTCGTACAATGATGCTCAGAGGCCTTCTCCAATGACTTTTTCAAAGCTTGCTTTGTAAGTAACCTCTTTCTTTATCAAAGAGTATATAACATTGTGAATGTGTCATGTTGATCTTTTATCAATTATTTGTTAAAAGGACTCATTATCTACTCGTACCGTAGGGGTGGGTGAAGTATTTGAGCCCAAAAAACTGCTTTTTTTTTGTGATGTGTTTGTTAATTTACTCCTTTAATTATGACCAATTCAGCCCTCCCTCATGTTTCGCAATATCCCATGACTAGGCTACATTGCTAAACGTTACTAATGCTTATTTAATGACAGAGATGTCTTTGTGCTCTTATGTTTGTCTCCTTAAGGACTCAGATGATGATGATTCCTACCAACACATCGACATTAGGATCCTTCTTGTTGAGCAGTCAACAAGAAGATGCTGCATCTCTATCCAGCATCTTTGAAGATAATCATTGAGGAAAAAGTGGTGATGGTTAACATTGAAGACCTGCTGAGGGCTGTTTGTCTTATATTTGGACTTGCATACGCACTTCACCTCAACTACCCCAAGTCGATGAAGCACAGATTCCAGTTCATTCAACAGGTACTTCTATCGTTGGGCCAGAGTGCGCTAAAACCAAGGTTGCAAACACTGAAAAATGTAATGATCTTAAGTGAAGGTCAATGTGGTTTTAGGTCAGTTAATACAAGATGGTTTAAAAAAGGCCATGCACCCACAAAAACTCAAAATCCACAATTTGCTTTGCCCTTTCTACATGACTGTATCTGTAAAAATAATTCTGTGGGTATATTTCTGACTATTTTTCTTACGAACACAAATTAATTTGTTAACACTCGATGTATAACATGTATACATGTATAAAAGTTTTGGTCTCATATGGACAAATCCACAAGCTTGGTGTCTGGCTACACGGGAATAGCACATAACAAAACGTGTTTTGTTTATTTGTATTATGAAAGAGTTTATCTAAGTTTAATGAAAGACAGGAATTTCCAGCCATGTGTGTTCCATGGTACAATATGTGTTGTGGTGTATGCTCAGGACTGAATATTGTGTTCACCAGATTTGAAAATTGACACGGTTTATCTGTCCTTCTCCAGTCAGTTTAAGTTTTAGAGGCTTGTAGCCAGTTTATATGTCCAGTTTTTTATACATACATCAGATATTGTTATATGCTGTGTGTTATAATCCCTCTCCAAACTAATTTTTATTTAGTTTATTCAAGCTATTTGAGTGATTGTCATGGGTGGTTTATTTGCCTTAGTTTCTAACAGTACTACTAGCAACAGTGGAAGAGGCCGATTACGTTTTATTTGTGGTTGTTCTAAAAGGTAGACAAAAGTCAAAAATGTCAACACTGAATCAGTGTTTATTACTTTGTATTATGTAAAAACTGATATAAGTAAAAAAAAAATGAGAGGGGAAAGGAATTTTCAGCCACTTGTATTGTACAGTGCAAGATATAGAGGCGTATGTTTGACTGCATTTTCTACTCAGTTGATTTTATGCAATCTCTTAAACAGTGTTAAATTGTTGTTTCCAGTTTAAATTCACTGATGTATGGGTCATAATGTTTACAAGGATTTAGCAGATATTGTTATACAGTACGTCTGTGTTCCTTCACCAAACAAAGTGTTACAGGCAGTTTTTTTTGTGTCTGTTTATACTTGTCTTAAAAGTATTACTGTTATATAACATTTTAAATGTTTTTTCAAGAATAAAATACATTGGAGCATTTATATGTATTGTTTAATGTCTTACTTTTCATTTGATTTTGTTTAAACAATGCATTTTGCAAACTCAAAATATGATTACACTAAACTTAAAGACATCTCTTACATTAACAAATGATTTTAAGTAGAGTTAAATAATGTTGTAGTTGTTATTACTTAAATATGTTAGTTTGTTTAACGTAAAATTATAATTTCAATTCACTTAGACTTTCTAGTAGAATTAATTTATGTTAACTAATGATTTTGAGTTCAGATTACTAATGTAAACTCAAATATGTGGACTAAATCAACTAAGGTTTTTATGTTAATACAACTTAACTTGTTTAGTTTTTACCTTATGTAAAAACTTAAACGGTTTAAGGCAACGGGTTTCCTCACCTTTTTCAAGTAATGTCAACTTATTCGGGTTAAGAGTGTAGCTGAGGAGCAACAAGGACTGAGACCTCCATTTCCCCCCCTTGTGTGAGCATCTGTGCCCGTGTAGTCACCTTTATGCTCATGAGTTGATGAGTGTTCTTTTATACGCTTTTGTGTGCGTTCATCTGGTTTTGTTGGTGACGCATCGTCCGCAGTTGACACCCCTTTGCTAACCAATTAAACGATGCGGGAATTCAGCATAAAACTGACGCTTCAGGCCGGGTTTGCGTAGGAGAAAATCCTCGGATTACAGCTCAACATACAAATGACTTGTGGAACCATGCATGCATGAATATAAACGTGAACATGCAAATACACGCAAATCATATACAAAAAGAGCATACAGGCTTAAATCTCACTTTACTGCTCTCGCTCTCTCTCCCTCGCTTCTTTACATTGGTGCACACACACCTCAGCATTTTCAGTGCGCACTTGGGAGACTCCACACAGTCGGGGGGGGGGGGGGTCAACCAGTCCATTGACTTTTAGTGTGTGAGTGTGTGTCTGCCCCGGTAGGATGGAAATGTTAATCTTTTTTGGTTCATGCCTCAGACCATTGGTCACAATGACATTGTCTGCTCCCCCGAGTGCTTCACATCTGGTCCCCGCGGAGGGATAAAGGCAGCGCGGCTGGTCCAATTCAATATTCTGTTTGTATCCCTCTCTCTCTCTCTTTCACAAACACACACGCTCGCTTGCAAATCCTCTGCACACTGGGATATTCCTGTTGTGTCCTTTTCTATTATTTTTTGGAAATATAGGTCAGAATGCTATGGATAGAAAACATGAAAAAGAATGAAAGCCTTCATGTATTGGGGGGTGGCTGAGGCTCAAGAGGTAGAGTAGTCTCCCCCACTCCGAGTTCCTAAGTGTCCTTGGGCAAGATACCGAACCCCACATTGCTCCTGACAGCTGGGCCGGCAGTGTGTGACAGATGTGCTCTATCGCTGTATGATCTTCAAATTGTTTTCCCATTGTTCGCTTTCAATTTTGAACCTTGTTACTGTGTTTGAAAGGTGTTCATCATGTGTGAAAGAGAAAGTGATGCACACAGACGCACTGTATAAATGTAAATGGTCTGTATTTATGAAGCGCTTTCTGGTCTCGATGACCACTCAAAGCACTTTTACAGTCATCCCCCCCCCGTTAGACAGTGCATCTACGGGTAGCACTTTGCCCAAGGGCACGTCAGCATGCAGATGGGGAAGACTGGGATCGAACCGTCGACGACCGCTCTACCCCCTTAGCCAAAGCCACCAGAACAAATATGTATGTGAATAGGTGAATGGCAAAACAGCACAGTGAAGCGCTTTGTAGTTGTAGTCAAGACTAGATGGGCTCTCTATATGCATCCCTCTCTCTTTCTTTAAATAAAATATAACACTATATGAATACAGACCATTCACCATGCGTTGCTGAATGTTTTATAAAAAAAGTTGTATATTTGGTATATGCTTCAGATTTGAACAAAATACATTAATCACATACGATTAATTAAATGCATATCCAACACTGCAGTTTACAATGACCTTTTCTTCCATACATTCTTTCCGCCATACAATTATGCAAGGAGCAGATTATTTAGACCCTCCGGCTCCCAACAGGTCTATTGGCTTTAAAATTGCATTCATCCCAAGTCTGTGACTCAGCCTCGTCCAAGCCCCCGGAGGAGCAGTCCTTTAACAAGACACTGAATGTCCCTTTGCTCCAGGGACACCTGAGGTTGACCCCGTCTCAGCGGCCCCATTGAGGGGCTGCTGCAGGACTGATCATTTCCATAAAGGGATCGATACACTTTTATAAATAGTGTCGCCGCTATCGGCTGAGAGGTCGCTGTGGTGAGCCACCGCTTTGAGGAGGGGAAGAAAACGCGCAGCTCATCTCCAGCTCGTCTCCTTGCTCCCCTGTGGGACATGCACCAGCTGAACGCGCACGGGTGTTGTACGCGCACTCACATCGCTGTTTGTCTGTCCTGCGGGATGATTAATGAGGCGCGTCCCCGGACACGTTCATGAAGCTCCGGCGATCACCGGAGGAATCACTCACACCGAAGCCCCCCCCGAGTTTGGCTCAGTTACCGGGTCAGCAGGACCGGAATGACACCAAGTGTGGATGGTATCGACATAAAATATAGATCTTTGTACAAGGTTATTTTAGAGTAATTAAAACCCCTTTAATGCGTAAAACCTAATCTGATAGGTTTAAAAAATACGGGGAAGAAGGAGAACTAAATAAAAAGGCGCACATGGGATAAACCGCTCTGAATCCCTGGGAATATGTCTTTGGCTAAATATTATGGTAGGTTGTAAACATACTCTTGATATTAAAATGACAAGTTGTCACTATTGTAAATTTACAAAGAAAAAAACATAATCCACAGCAGGTTTGAAGGCTTAAGTGCGAGGCTGTAATCGCACAATAAAAAAAATAAAAAAAACTCCATCCTTGGTGTGCTTATCATTTGAGCTCCAGAAGTTGCCTCCAAGTTTTCCAGTCTTTGCTGCAAAATAAAAAAAAGGAAGTTGGCTCAAGGCCCAGATCTGGTAATTGAGGAGGGACTCATCAACATTCAAATTGCATACAGCAACCTGCATCAGGCTGTGCACGCAATAGGCTAAAAGAAATCTGAAATCTTTAATTTGCCTCTGGGTCACTTTACTGTGAAGCTTCCATTACTACAGCACAACTCCCTCCTTAAAACCCGGAGGTTTCAACAAAAATGATGAGGGATGAAAAGCAACGGTGTGAAAACAGAATACAATGTTCTTACATGATGATAATCAATGATTGAAAAGATCCCCAAAGGAGCTGGACACAGAAACAGCAGCATATCTGTGGTGATGGTTTCAAACTTTTCATCTGTCAAATTGACTCTTCGCCCCAGGAATGAAACAGCACAAAAAAAGCAGCAGGAACCAGCAACTGGAACACACAGACACTCCTTCCGGAGGCATGGGAATCCCCTGGATCAACCCATCGGGCATAACAACCCCAACATGAGTGCACGGACCAGAGATCCAGAAGAGTTCCCACATGTGGGTCTAAACTCAGAGGGGGCAGCTAGCTCCCTGCCTCTCCCCATATCTGCCCTTTCCTCCCGGTGCAGCCCGGCTCTGTGAGCTCCAGAGAGCACCAGCTGGCACCGCGCACCGCGGGGATACCTGCAGCCCCGCCGGGTGCACGCACTGCCTCTCGCCTTCGTGAGCACCGCTCTGCTCCGGAGACCGAGCTCGCTCCACACTCCGGGTCCGATCGGCGCTTTTGAAAACAAAAACATGTGATGAAGACAACTTACGGGATGTTGGCAAAGCTCCGCGCACAGGGTTGACAGGGCAGAAAATCCACAAGGCGACCGGCAGTAACAACGCCATTCCCTGGGCAGGACGGGGCCGGGGCATGTTCGCGGGCCGATGAGGACGCAGCAGCACAGCCGGGTGAGGAGACGCCGAGGAGGGGGAGAAAAGAGCTGCGGGGTGGTGGTGGTGGTGGTGGAGGAGGTGGTGGTGGTGGTTGTGCCAGTGGCTCCGTCTGACTCGCTTCGCAGCTGAGGACTGGCAGAGTGGAGACAGGCTGCACACACTCCCCTCCTCTCTCGCTCTCTCTCCCCTGCTCTCTCTCTCTCTCTCTCCCTCTCTCTCTCTCCTGTATCTCTTTATGTGTGTCTCTCTGACTCTCTCTCTCCAATAAAGAGATGATGTAAGAATCGCGCAGACACACACGCAGCTCTCTGCAGTTCTCTCGCCTCCTTTTTGGCGATTCCCAACTGAGGCCAAACAACAACAACACCGTCCACCAGTGTCTCCAGCCTGGTGTGTGTGTGTGTGTGTGTGTGTGTGTGTGTGTGTGTGTGTGTGTGTGTGTGTGTGTGTGTGTGTGTGTGTGTGTGTGTGTGTGTGTGTGTGTGTGTGTGTGTGTGTCTGTGTGTGTGTGTGTGTGTGTGTGTGTGTGTGTGTGTGTGTGTCTGTGTGTGTGTCTGTGTGTGTGTCTGTGTGTGTTTCTGTGGCACAGCTCGGGCTCCTGCGCTTCAAGGAGCTGAACTTGTCTCAGTCTCCCTCCCTCTCCTTGAACGTCTCTCCGCTCTTTCTCGCAGCCACACACTGCCCCCCTCCTTCTCTAGGTGGTGGTAGCCTTGTACTCGGTGCACTCTTCATCTCTCCTCACGAGGAAGAAAAAGACCGAAGCAGGCACACACACGTCTCATTCTCCACATCTACAGGTTTTTTGTTCGTTTTTTCTTAAAAGAAACACGTGCATGCTCGGCTTTTTAAGACAGAGGGAGACACCCAATCAAAGAGAAGGTACGAATGAGTTGAGAAGTTGTTAGACTATTTTGATTACACCGTTCTTCAGAGAGATATCTCAATTTAAATGAATTCTATTTCTACTGAGATGCAGACAAGACTTTTAAGGGTTTACAGATTTCCCATAATGATAAAGAAAATGAGTTGAAAGTGCTTTCAGACGTGTCATTGAATTATTAAAAAATAAACTGTCTATCTCAACTAATGAGACATCTGTCAGTGGGTATAGGTACTTTAACTTTTCCTGGATATCTGTGTTTTAATTGGCACATCTCCGTTTTATTCCCTCCAGTTAATACACAAGTTTGACTTCTCTGTTAAGGTAGCAAATCTGCTGTTAACTGTTTAAAGGGTTTTAAAGATTTGGCTTCAGACACACCTCTAAATTTGTTGTTTTTTGTTAAATGGGACAGAAATCTGCAGTCTGACCCTGCAGGTATTTATGGCTCCTTTCAGTTCTGCCAACTTTCAACAGTGGTGAGCTGCATGACAGAGTTGTTTAGTTTGTGGATGAGCAACTTTGGGCCAAATGTTTAGACTAAACAAAACTGAGAGAGATAGTAGAGCTACCAAGAATATATAGTCCCCTTCTGAATTTTTTCTTCTATCTCTGTTCCTTGAATTCTGACACAAGATCTTGTTTTCTTCATGGCTTAAAAATTCTGGAATGTAACTCCACATCTTTATCTACTCGTCCATCTCAATCAATCCTCAGTTGTGACTCTGCTCATCAGAAACACAAAGCAAGTTGATACATCTAAATGGTAAAGTTTTTGATGTGCCACTAGAAAAGGTAACACAAGCTTAGCATATAATTTATTGCTGAGGTTGGCTCAAACTTGGTCCCAATTTCCAGCCTTAATGAATTTAGCCTTGATGAATTTAGCTTGCAAAATAGCAAATAAGTAGCAACTCGCGGCTTCTTCTTCGATAACCAATCGTTAAGCGAGTGGAACAACTGACAAATTTAAAAGCCCTACTCCTTGGTTGACACGACTGGTTCCTCAAGAATGTGATTTCTGAAACCATGGCAGCCTCAATATTTTATTTATTGTCATTGGCAGACTGCAGTTCCAAGGTGGAAATACTGAATCATTGTGTTGGCTGTGCCTTTGAATTGCCCGTATGTATGAATGGTTGTTTGTCCTTAAACGATAAGTGGTTTGGAGAATGGAAGGATGGTGTCGACTGACTCATGCCTTGCGTCATGTATAGACATGTGTATAAACACAGACAGTTTGACAAGGTTAAAAACTATATTCATTGGAGGGGGGTAAACATGACTTTGAACCATCCCCATTGTCTTCCTCTCCTTCATTGGGCCCAATTTATTCGTTCCCATTGTAATGATGGTGATTAATCTATGGTGATGGTGACATTTCTGCTGCATGAATAATAAAGAAAAAGTAGGAAAATCCCTCAGAAGCTGGTGAGAGAATGTTTTCAAAAATGACAAATTGCCTTCCATATCCATCTGTCGGCATGCCTCAATCATTGTCATCCGTCCAGAACGTAATGTGTCATTATCATTTTTATGAAAGAAGCAAAAGGTAAATGAGAATGGAAAATTCCCAACAGACAGCTCCATCACTTGCAACGTCTAATTAATTCCTCCAAATGAGGGACTGGACCGAGACAGTCACCATGCTATTAGCATGGATGCTGATGAGCCATGGGTCGGAAACTTTTCAAAAGATAATGTTTCATCTCATTACAACACTCATTACAACCTCAATACATAATTGATTTGACATGCAACATATGTGGTGCCATGACATTGTTGTTTCGGTATTGGTCAATCTATTTGAGTATATAGTTTGAAAACAAATAGCATGAACCATTATTATCCAGGTTGTTGTATTTAAACGGCTAGGTTTAACCTTGTCCGATAAAGAAGACATATTATCCTTATTAAAGAACAAGCATTGGCACAAGTTTCTTCTCTTCCTTATCCTCTTTTTTGTTTTCTATATGTCTACCATTCGTCCCCCTCTCCCTCCTCCGCCTGTTGATCGCTCCACTCCCCCCACGTCAGCAAGCCTCCAGCTGTGCGACACTTCTCCGTCCCCACGAGGACTGCAAATGGGTTTGTCAATATGTCACGCATGGTAATGTACAGCCATCATTCATCTCGTATAAATAACAGTGATGACTGATGGCCCGGAGATTCTAAACAAAAAAAGTTGACGACAGCCGTGATGAATCTCCCGAGGAGGGGTTGTTTTGTTAAGTAAAGCGCTTGTACGGAAAGAGCAATTTTCACAGACAGCTGCTACCCCGGGCCGCCTCGCTGCTGTTATCTGCCGGCTGGAAAGGACAGAGAAAATAAGGCTCGGAGGTGATGTCACGTACTGTTTGTGGGATCATTAGAGGAGATGCCACTTTTATCTCTGGCAAACAATGTGAGGGGAACGTCTGCTGTGCTAAACGCTTCTCCTCGGAGGAGGTTTTTTCCCCCCAGAGATGTGAGAACAAGTGTTAGATCAGAATCTGGGCTCTGTTTTGTGAGGGCGAAATTGCTTTCATGACAACTAGCATTGTTCTGACTCGGCGCATAGTTAGAACACTAGTCAAAGTGTTGTAGAGTGAAGAAAGGATTTCACCTACTGTGTTGAAAGTCCGACTGCTCTGTAGAGAAATGAGTCATCCTTGATGTCTCATCATCACATGTTACTGACAGGAGACAAGTCAGTAACATGTGAGTTCCTGTGCTTTATCGTGGAAGATCCTGGATCACAGCTACGGCCACATCGAGGATCGTAATCGTGGCAGCTAACTGTAAATGCGACTTCAACAAGATTGCTTCAATATACGATATGTCTACAAACATATCCTACTACTATTGGCAATAACTCCATCATTATAATAACCATTGCTGCTCCCTTCATCTCTGTCGGATTGTCCTTTTATATAAACACTTTAAACATGGATATTAGTCTCTATATACAGTTTTTTCCCATGAATACTAGAAATATTTAGATTTTGTTGATGTGCTCTGTTAAACACTCGCGTCGCTCTCTGAGGTTACACGTTATTTTTCTCTGATAAAAGGGTTTTAGGTTCTTCCCCTCTCTTGTCGAGGGTTAATGGCAGAAGATGTTACACCTTGAGACAAATGATGATTTGTGAATATTGGCTATACAACAAATAGTTTCAATAAGTGATGATTGACCCTTGACCTAGAGTTTTTAGTTTTATATTTCAGGAATACAAAATTACTTGTTAATACATTATTACAGATACAGTTTTTTGCAGGATAGAGTTGCACTGGACTTACGATCTCTTGCAGAGTGTTGCATTATGTTTTTTTTGTTAGTGATTTTGTTTCTTGCTATGTTGCTAGGCTGTGTTTTTGAGTGAATCAGAGTTAATCAGCTGTGAAAGTGTTTTTCGTTAGTCCAGTTTAACCTTTTCTGAATGGCTGGTGTAACATGTTCTGCTGCCATGGGGGAAATAAATTAATGACGAGTGAAAATGAGTTGATAGCGTCTTACGTGCAGCGCGCTCTCCACAAATGCCTCCCTCCTTCACCATTTCGTCATTATTGAGTTACTATGGCAAACACGAGTACAGAACAGCACACAACTACTTGCATTAAGGTGCGGGTACAAACCTAATCGATTGAGACGTTTCAAGGGAATAGAGTTTTCTCGTGTGTGACATGCACCTCTTATTTCTGAAGAGAAAATGCTTTGTCTATGTGACCATCACTGGCACATTTCAGAGCATGAGCTGTAGACTGCATTCGTCTAATCCTGCTGTGTTTAAATCACAGGGAAATGGCACACAGTCATCTTAAATGATGCAAACATAACTCTTCTACAGAAAAAAAGAGAAAGCTCCCACATAAAGATTTAAACAGGATTTTAAGACTCAGGGCAAGAAGATGTAGGGTTATTTTTAAAATAGTGGTTCAGGGTTATAACAGTTAGAATCATGCTAACAAGTAATAGCAGCACATAATATGTAGTTAAGTTGTCAGATGGGATTAGAACTGCAAGGTTTCATACCCTAAATTAGGTCCCACATGGTGTCATCTCCAGATATTCTCGCCATAATTCTGGATATAAATGACTCCTACTCCTATAGAGGATTCACAAAACTTCCAATGCAATGAATATACAAAGGTGGAGAGACATAAAAAAGTTTAATTGTTCTCCCTTTTGCATGATCAATTTTAACTGGATCATATCCGTACTCGTCACTACACCAAGCATGCAGCCTGATGCAGTGGTGCAAAGCTGCTATTCCGCGGTTTTAAGAAAAGCTCAAGTTTTCACATCCTCCCTGTGAAATTTCTTATTTTTTGGTTTTCCCGACCGGGCTCCCTGCTGGCTCACCGTGCCTTTACCAAATTAGATGAGCTCAGCCAGTCAGCAGGATGTAGAGCTGCTGTCTTGACGAACATCTCTGTACAGGATGCTGCTGATTGGATGTCTGCACATCTCTAGAGCAAAAGTAGTGAACGGAGATGCTGCTTTGTTTCCTTGACTTGGAGATGTAGTTTGCAGTTATTTAAAGGTATAGTCCAGGGAAACTGTTGCTGTTCGAGGTGGATTGAAAAATACAAATATGTGTTTGCCCACAAAAACATCAGTACCCTGTAATTTTCCAATTCAAATTACAAACTGCATAGCTATACTCAGCAAGCTCTGGAGCATCATGCAATTATCCAGTCAGCTAATCATGTGGCGCCAGTGCAATGCATACGGCTACAGTTCAGGAGCTACAGTTAAAACATCCAACGAGCAACAGTTCTGCAAAAAAAAAAACACTTTGTCGATGAAAGCGCTCAGAGCAGAATCACGAGATTGGTTCACTGCACCAAGCAGAGAACCTCTCAGAACAACACGTCTAACCTTGAGGTGGATGGACCACAACAGGAGGAGACCACGTCAGGTTCTGCTCCTGTCAGCCATAGACACAAATCTGAGGCTGGAGTGGTCAGGTGTGATTTCCTTGCAAGGAACACAGACGCTGAGAAGTTCAAGGAAATGGGTGCAATCCCAGACGTTCGCTCTGTGGGATGTAAACATTAGATTTCAGGCAGCCATGGGTCGGCGGTGGAGGTCGATCAGCAGCGGAGTGACATGTGCCCTTTAAGGTCGATCGAAAACCAGTTGCGGCGCAGCATTCAGGACCATCTAGGAGGGTTTCGCTGTGAGTGAAGGGAGGCATGGAGGAGTCGAGGTGAGACACAACCTCGAGAGTTGGATGGTAAACTGTGTCGGGTCAGGCCTTGTGTTGTATAGTGCAGCGGTGGAATGGTGTGGGGATGTTTCCTTGGCACACTTTGCATCTCTCTGTAGCAATGAATCATTGTTTTATTACAACAGCTGATCTGAGTATTGTTGCTGACTATATGAATCCCTTTATGGCCACGATTTACCACCTTCTAATGGCAAATTCCAGTGTGATAATGAACCGTGTCTCTGAGCAAACGTCATCTCAAGCTGGTTTCAGGGAGATCACAGGGACTCCAGTGTACTTCGGAGGGCTCTCTAGTCACTGATAAGAATCCAATAGAGCGTCTTTGGAATATATTAAAACAGGATTATTTGATACATAAATCTGCAGCTGAAAAATGTAATTATATGATGCAATCAAGTTAGCAAGGATCAGAATCTCCAAGGAACGTTTCCAACATGCACTCAGAGGCCCTACCTAGATATAGAATGGAGTACCTAATAAAGTGCTCTTTTAATGTATTTCCCCCAAACACTTAAACACAAAGCTCCTTGAATTAAGGTTCATTCTGGAAAATAGTTATATAGACATATGATCAACTATTTTAATCGTACAGTCATTGTACCTCATGAAGTTGTTTTCTTTTAAAATGACATGAAATGTTCCCAACATGAAAAATAAATCACTCCATAAACAGAACTTGCAATAATTTTAATTAAAAAAAACAACACATGCAAACAAACCTACGTAATGAAGCAACTTCTTCATTTTGCATTTCAAGAATAAAATAATTTGAAATGTTAAGGAAAAAAGTAGGATGATAAAAAAATACAGTCAAAGTTTTTAAGAATACATCAAATAAAATGCTTTCTTTCAATGAATTGGTGAAATTGTGCCACATATAATATGTGCTTTCTGTCTGAGACACTCCAGACAAGTCCTTTGTAACCACTACTGTTTATAAATGAAGCAAGCGAACAAGCTGAGTACAAAGAAAGTAAAAAGCAAAGTAAAGATGGCACTCTAAGTTCCTTGCATAATTAATGTTAGTAAATTGGGAATTAATGCATTGAATGAAGCACAGTGGTAACAGATATGTACTTTAAGATGTTTACATAGTCATTTCAATAATTAATTTGAGTACTAAGCGAACATTGTACATTTTGCCTGAAGACATCACTCACACTATTTTCAGAAAAAAGAAAAAATAGCAGTTCTTTCGTCATCTGGAATCTTGTGGGTTTGGAGATTTTGGGCTTTGAATGAGAATGAGAGGAGGAGGAGAAGAGAGGCTGAACTCCGAGGACCTTTTTTTGAATAATGTTCGTTTTCCGACTTTAAGAACTGTGGGGGTCCAATGCTGCTTTCTGAGAAAGTGCAGGGGACATGTCCCCTGTGTCCCTTCACAAAGAAGCACCCCCACTGACAAGTTCCCTTTTACTGAGGTAAGTCTTTTTACAGCCAAGTGAAGGAAGCTGGTATTTCTAACAGGGCAGACGTCACTGTCAAGCCCCAGTTATGCAAGGCAGGTCCGCTGGTTGAATTCTGTTCCTCCAGCACAAGAAAAACAATCATTAATCATTCCACGGTTTATACAACAAATCAATCGCCATGTTGGACACACTGAAATCATTTAGAAGAATCTCATGAAATACTGCAGAACAATTAAAACGTCCCTCTCTGCTAATAAATCCCTCAGGAGCATCCTTCTCCATCAACACCACCAGGTAACAAGGGCAGCAGGTAAATCAATGACAATCTCCTTGTCGGACGAGTCTGAGCGAAGAAACACCTGGAGCTCTGGGTTTCGAGTGCGTCGCTGTGATATCAAAGTCATGTGATATCGACAGTCAAGGCTTCCTGGTGGTGTTTCCAAAACAAAACTGTTATTTTAAAAAGCATGTGGCTCATACCTGGATCACGTCATTGTAGCAATGTGACACTAAAGCAGGCAACGTCCCAGACAGCAACAAGTTTCCTCTGAGTGAAGTTCTCTACAGGAAACCCAAACTGTCCGGGCATCATGGTCCTGAGAGTCCTGTGTTTAAAGGGGATAAAAGAAGCGAATGTAGTTGTTACAACCTCTAACACACACATTTGTAATGTATGATAATTTATTCTTTCTGATTACGTCCTAAATGCCGCAAGCGTACCAGGCCTGCCTGACCACCCAAGTACTACATCAAGTGGCCCCTAAACAAGGCAGGGTACATTGGACTGTGCAGTCTCATGAGAAAAACTGAACTAAGTATGTAATGTATGGTATCAAGTGGTGGTGGGGGGGGGGGGGGAATGTCTCATGCTCCTTCTATGGAAGCTGCATAGGCAGAACTTATGAAATCCACTCGTTATCTCCTCACCACTGGGCCATGGAGGAGTAGGTGAAGTGTCTAAGTTCACAAAACACTTTTCGAGTTTGGGGGTAAACAGCGTTGCAGCCAAATCCAATACAATTGAAGAAAATAGTAACTGATTCTTCAAACGTAATAAAACTGGGGGAAAAACACCCCTCCATCTGCATAGTCTTGAGTAGATAATGAGGGAATTTTAATTGTGTTACTTTGCTAAACTGAAGCTCTGCAGCTCTCTTAGGTTTGCAGGAACCAGATGTAATATCCAGACGCTAACTAGCAGCTTACAGCCTGCTACTCACTGTTTACTCTCTGACTCTCAGTATTCTTCAGCATTTACGGGAAGTTTTGAGGGCAGCGGGGCTACACGAGAGCTGGTATTAGCAGCTGCAGAGATGAGTGGAATACACAGGCTTTTACTACTTTGAAGTACTCAACAGTTTCAGCAGCGGGCGCACGCAGCTCTGGTGAACCCTGAGGGGAAAAGTCGATTGAGTCATTCACCACCTGCACTTCTTCAAACAAGCCAAATGTTGTGTATTTGAAGTCATGCTTTCTCAGGGATTAAATGTATGGACTAGTTGCGTTTGATAAAAGGCGAGTAGTTAGGAATGAAAACTTTTTTAGTTTACGACTTGGAATGTAGGCATACAGCTATTTCCTGGAGTTGCAACATACCATCCATTTGTTTGGAACTCTCAAAAAAACATTAAAGACTATCTTTCTCATTTATGGCCACGACCAAAGGCTGTATAAGGATGGATGACATGAATATAAACATACACAATGTATGGGCAGGACTGGTTAAAGCACTGGATTTATGAGCATGAATAAACCATACCAGTCATTGGTAATGGTGACACATCAATCCTACATCTCTTCATACTTATTCCATAAGCCTATATTATAATTCTGAAAAGTTAGTATGAATGTTAGATTAGCTTCAAGACTAGGATAGATGGATATAAGAATGTATAGCAGGGAAGACTGAAATAAATAGTGTTCACATGGGCAAGTGTTTACGCTGTGACTGGGGCATTGTGCTGTGTGGGGAGAGAAGGTGACGCTTTTATTGATTTCTTAGTATGAAACAAAGGTTTCTTTGCCGTGTTTGGGCTTTTTGACATTATGAAAAATCTCTCACAGTGACAGTGAAGGCTGGTGTACACAAAAACTGTACCCTTGTTTACCCCATTGGGCCAAACATGTAGTATTTTGTTCTTGCATTTAAGTCTATGTAAAAAAACAACAACAATGATTTGTCAGTGACTGTGCCTCACATTTTAGTTTCTGAAAAGAAGTTATGTGTGAGCACCAAGTCGCAAAATCACTAATGAGGAGAAAATCAAATGGAGCACAGGACAAAAAAAAGAAGCAAACAGAGTAAATGCCCCTCACTGCTTATAAAGACAGAGACTTTTAAACCTTGGGTGAAAACAATCGCATAATTTCTGCATAAACCAAGGTCTCATTTGTCATTTCTGAGAAAAAGAAAACTTGACACGAAGCATAAGCAGAAACTTTGTCACACGTAACATTACAGCCAGTTATATCCCACTCAGGTTAACAGGACAGTTCAGCAAAGGAAGCTTTTCAGCTGACTGGGATTGAAGATCTTGGAAATATGGTCACAACAACGAAATCACAAAGACCTGTGGCTTCGAGCTCCCCTGACCTTGAAGATAAGCTGGTGGTAATATCTGTTAGTTGCAGCATCTTGGCTGCATATGTTCCAACATTATAAGTAGAAAACATGTGTAGACATTTAAGTTACAGCAGACATTTTGATTTGTCATACCAGAAAAAAAGAAGAGGTGTAACAAATCGCATTAATGGCAGCTTTCTTCATTTCAGAGGAGCCAGTACGACATGACAGTGAGCCGGCGTTAGACCAGAGCCCCACATGGCTCACCCGGAAGCAGCCGTAGTCAATGTGATTAGTTCCACCCGTGTTCCACAAGCTAGTATGTCTGCCATGCTAAATAGAGCTAACATTACCTATATAATGTGTTAACTAAATGAAACGTTATGTAAGCTAGTGGGCGATCCAACATAATTTAATTTAGCACGACAAAAAAATCTAAAGGTTACTTCCCCAATGGCTTGAAATCTCCTGCTTGTGAAGTCACTGAAGCGAAAATAAGATTTGCATCAGCCTTGTGCAGTCATAATAATGTAATGTAATTTAGCACTATCAGTCTAAGTGTGACATCCTGAATGACTTGTGGCCTGTCCCCTGTGCTCTCCCTTGTCCCTAGAGGGGTAGAAAATCCTCCCTTAAGAACTGTGACACCACTCGCAACATCATCAGCAGCCAAACCAATGTTACTATAGTGGCAAACAATATCAACTTAAGTTACTTTATAAACAAACTTTATTAACCAACATTATAATAGCGACACATCTGACAACGGGACCTATTGATCCATTGGTCGGTTATTTCAATGTAACCATAGAATCTTTGCCCTGCACTGAAAAAGGTTAAAACATAAGCGAGGATTTTATTTTTCAAACTTCATATATACGGGACACAAATTTCTCTCACTCGGACTGTTTACATGATTGTTTGGACAGCATGAATATACTGAAAGGCTTGTCACAGCGATTCAATTACATTTTCATTTGCTATTGGATTAAACTAGGATATTCCGCTGGATTAGAAAAAAAAATTAACAGTCATTTGGGAGTTTCTGTCATCTTCATTTTTAAGGGGGCTCCGGAATACATTGCGGTTGAAGGGGTGTTCGAAGGGCTAGATGGGGACTAACTATTTATTTGTTTATTAATTAATTAATGTTTTAATGTAGCCTAAATAATATCAACATGATGACTATTCATTGGCGCTGTCACACAGCTGTAAGGTGATAAGTTTCATATTTATCTTTAAAAAATACATGATTTAGAAATTGGGTGTTTTATTCTGCTCCGCTATTGCTTAAAGCACTGTCGTAAAAATACGTTTTAACAATCAAAATATAACATTGAGACAAATGTCTGATTCCACAGATTCCAGAGATGCCTTTATACCTGCTCAGTTGCAAAAGTCCCCATGGTTGCTTCTTTTCAACACATTTGTGCTACATTTCCAGAATGACAGTAGAATCCCCCGAGAGGTAACATGAACTAACTGCATTCAGCTGTGTGTTGTGGCCTACATACAGCGTGGAGACTGGAGCAGTGACAGAACATTACAGTAAGAGCAAGAACATGCAAGTTTGTCAGTTCATGAAAAATGAAAAACCATGGCCTTTAATTTATATGTGCCGCATGTTGTGGCAGGACTGTAGCCTGGCGTTGCCCCTCGCTGAATTCCGATGCCACTTTTCGGATTAAATTAAAGTAAAACATTTTTATCTCCATCACCCCCAAATCATAGCACTTGCTGTGTGCGGCCTGTCAATCTGACGTTCGCGCGGTACGTGCGCTGAGAGAGAAAGGAGGTAGGTCGCTGCTGCATTTCCCTCGCAATGAAAGCACAGTGGAATTGACTTATGTTAATTAACGACCTTCGGTGTCAATCGTTCCATGGATTATTTGCATATTCTCAAAATAGCACAAGAACGGTAAAAATCAACATCTGTACTTCTGTGAAACTCGTGGCACATCTCTTGTGTGTCTCCCTTCATACATATCACAGTATTGCGATGCAAATCATTATACGTGTACTAATCCTTGTAACTCGTGCAATATGTTAATGTGAGCAGATTCCCTTAATCAGTCCAAGGTAGAGCAAAACAAAAAGGATAATGCACCACACTAAATAATTAGACGGGGAACAAATTACTTTTCAAGTATCTCAATCACAAATTGAAAATGTGTCTTCAATTTTAATGGTTTTATTCACTCTATTGTAACAACACAAAAATCTTTATTGTCCATATTCACACCTCATCTAATTTATGTTTCAGTTGTGTTTGGATATTTAGTTTAAAAATGGAAGTTCAGCCCCTGGTTCAAACCTGCGATACCCAAGCCTATAATTAAGAGGAGATGCTATCAGTGCTCATGGAGTCTCTGTTATCTAATGTCAGGTCCTTCATGTCCCTAATAGAAAATAAACTTGCAAAGATAGTGGATGTCTGTCACTGCCACATAAAAGTTTCCCAAGGAATATGGCAATAAAAAGAAACTGTGCGCCCACATGTGAGTGGAGAAAGAAAGAAAAAGTTGCTGAAATGGCATTTTCTCGTGTTGAATCAAAACCCCATTTCAATGGGCGGTTAGGTCAGACAAAGACGCCTTTCTCTAGGAAGACAAGAGACAGACGCAAGCTGCACTTACATGGAAGGGTAGTCTTTTAATAATGTCACAGCATAATTGGTTCCTGGAACATTTCATGGCCTTAATTAACTAAATGAGCCTAAAGGAATCAGCGAGGGGCAAGGGGAAGTCAGAAAGAAGGGAAAATGAGAGGAGGGGAGCGAGGAATAATAATACAACCCGATGGAGATCAGATAACTTATCTCCTCAGTTCACAAGTCTCCTATTTATCACGGCCCCCTTCTCCACCCTGCACCCACTCTCTCAATGGGTTCCCTTCTCTCATGTCAAATTAATCTGCTTCATCTTCACAAGCTGTCTCCAATACACGCTGGGTAGAAATTTACAGCCGACTATGGAGTGAATTTTTTGCGGTAGCACTTTCACGGCTCCTCACATATTTCACTGTAACCTCAACATGTGAAGACGAGGACATTTTCTTTGAGTCGCGAATCGATTGCCACAGTTTCTAACCTTCAATCTGTGGATTCAATCTACCATGTCTCCTATGAGTAGGATTTATACGCAAGTAATTTAAAGGAGATGTTTGTGTTGAAAGACACACAAACTCCTGTAATTATTGAAAAAAGTAATCTCATTGTTTTTCTAAAAAAATAAACTCACAACTACAATCACTGATACATAAACATACATAAACTTTTAGATATCACTTCCCTAAATATGGCTAAAGATATTTGTTTTCAACAAGATATTTTTTATTCCTAAGGAAATTGTGACAATAACAAAGAAATGCCATATTTCGCAAAAATCTGCACCATAATTGAACGGTTATTTTTTATCATTCCACCAAGTTTTGTGGAACTCTGAGCAGAAGTTGTTTACAACATCTTGTTGAAAGAAGAAAGCGACCAACAAATCATCAAACAAAGACATAGAGGTGACATGACCCCCTCGACTGAGACAATGATTGGTACCAATATAAAGCAGTTGCACAAAAACAAAAGTTTTCTGAGAATCGAATGTTATAAGCTGGATTTCTTAAAGCATGTTATTTACTGGTGGGCTCATCTTTTTTGGGTGGTGCTGATATGGCTGAATCTGTGTATATCTGTGTGTCATGTGTACAAATTCAAGTACATTAAAGAAAGACAGAAAAAAAGGACTAAATTGGGCTCCTCTGGCAGAGTGAATGGCATTTTGGTCCAATCAAGTTGATGTTTTATCTCATTACAGGGAGGATTATGTCGATGTGTGGGCTGCAGCCTTTCATACGATTAAACTCTACGCCGTATACACTGCAGTACGGACAATGAAAGTTTCATATGATGTAGGCTGTACATTTTTAGAAGAACACTGATGCCCGTGAAGGGTTGTTGTTCACACAGCACTGTTGCTGGAAGCTAAACAGTGATTATGTCTTGGTTTAACAACACAATCATTTCCAAAGCTGGAGCCAAGATTGAATAAATTCACAAGAAGTTTGCGGTGTCAAACTTTTAGTTATTGACCTAGAAAATAAAGTTTGACAGAATTTCCTATTTCACTATGAAATTATCCACAACCTACCTACAACTTTTAGAGGGTTGGAGTTGAGCGCCATAGTGGGGTCCGAGTCTTTCTCCCCCTCAGTTCTATTCAAATTTAATTGTATTTGTGTATCGCCAACTAATAATGTACAGAATCTCGAGGCACCAACAGTTCCCACAAAGAGCAAGTGCAGTTGTGACCTATAGTTTACGCCTTTTTATAAATCTCCAAGAGGTACTGTCACGAACCTGGGTGAAGGGGGATCTGCAAGAAACTAGCAAGTCTTTACCATTTGCATTGGACGAGCATGTGCACAGAGACTATCCAGTAGTAAAGTAACACAACAAAAGAAAGGAACAAAATTAGAATGGATGCACACCCTCCGGACAGGAACAAGGCCACGAGAGTGAGAGTCAACTTGTGCGGGAGCTTTATATTCTTCTTTACAAGTACATCCGATCCCACTAAAGGTTTCAAGGAGCCAGACCACATTGGGAGAAAGGCAGACAACAGAAGACAGACATGGGCATCAACACCCAAGGTCACGGCCTTGAGGTTGTCACACTGCTGGTCTGGCCAGCTGGCTTCACACAAGTCTGTATGTGACTACAATCTGTAGTGACCATTTTTTTCCACCACATGAATCTCGTTCATCTTCTCTCTATTCCGATCATCTGATGACCCACTGAGCACAAACCACAACTGAATCGTATGCAGACATTAACAAAGTCAAAATATAATTGTGTTTTGGAAAATCAGATGTCTGTCGAGGATGTTGTTTTCCAGCAAATGAAATGTATAAAAACAGACAGATGGGAGGCGTTGATCAGAAGATGCCTACATGCTGCTTGTGCAATGCAGCCCCGGGGAAGTTCCTCACTGACCCGGCAGTTTGCAGGAAGTTAGACAATTATTTTTCTGCCTTAAATAACAATGTTGATTTAAGAAATGTCAGGAGGAGGGGGCAATTCTGAAAGAAAGAGTGTTGATGTTTGAACCCGGGCACGAAACTTTTCGGTCAATCTCCTGGGTTAGGGTTCGAGATCCTGAAGGAGATCCTAAAAAAAAGATTACTGGACAAAATATATTTCAACCTAATATACAACTGTATAGGCCAGTGGGGGGGCAATGTGAACATGGAAGTACTGAATGATTCATTACCTCCACCCAGGAGGTTATGTTTTTACCTCTGTTCGTTTTTTGTTTTTTTTGTAAGGATTACTCAAAATAATACTTTACAGATTCAGAGTGTGCAGTTTGGACTTGAAAGTTATGTGCTCTACCATTTTACTTATAATTATATGGACCAATGTAATCTTATTTTCCGCAGCAATTTTGTATTTATGATTTTATGATTTAAAATCTTGGAGCATCAGGACAATCTGTATCCACTCTTCATATGCGTCTCGTTTGTATTGTCCTCATCTGTCCCTCATCTATCTTCCATAAACTCCATGTTCCCAATTTGTTGATGGAGGCGCACAAAACACTCAATAGCATTAAAAGTTAATCGCTTGTCACTGGCAGTTATAGCCATGTTTTTTTTAGCAGTTGCTAAAGTAAGTCATCAACAATTCGCCCACCTCCAGTGCTTTAGTCGACAACGGTAACAACTTCACTGCACTTTGGTACGTGACTCAGTAACCGGTAATTTGTTGTTTGATGTGATTCTATCCTGGAGTGTGGAAGAAGTGCCGGCACATGGATGCAGCAGCAGAAAAGTGAATGCTGTTACTTCAGTCAGCCATAAAATGTATGAATGAGCTCGGGTTGTGGTATAGTAGTTACTGAAAGGGAAGGGAGCATTGGAGCCAGCTTGGACCTGAGAGAGTAAGGAGAGAGATGAGTTGGACTGGCCATTGGGTCTAGTGGGAAACATCTTGGTGGGCCATCAAGCCGGTGGGCCGGTGGGTTGTTTCAACATCCTTTTTTTTACTGGCCCAATCCATCCCTTAACCTCATGTTCCACAGATGGAATCGCCGGTGGAAATTCAAACCCGCTCTGCAAGCGTATTCTTCCTCCTTTCCCTCATCTCCCCTCTTCTCTTCTTCTTTCATTTGTCCCCTGCAAAAATATGAACACCCACTGTTGCAGATTGGCTGGAATATTGCTGCGTGGCCCAATCTGAGCGGCTTCAATTATGTCCCATTGTCAGAGTCAAGACTGTGGAAACATCAGACTTTCCTTTCAGCTCACACACACACAGAAGGGACAGCTAGTGGACTGTAACAAGATATTCACGGAATTTGACGATAAACATATTGAATTAGAATCGCTTAATCTACCCTTCAGCATCATTTGTAATTTGTTTTAATTTAGCTAAGCTTGAGGCAATAGATGATGATCTTTTGATCTCCGACAGTTTGCGTGAAATACATTATTAGGTTTTAATGTGGATGAAGTTATCCAATTATGGTTATGAAATTACATTTTGGACAATACGTGGTCTTGTTTTACGACAGTGGAGCCGTAACAACTGAACACACTGATTGCATTTTCATTAAAAAAGAAGGACAACTCCTTGAGCCGGTGAACTGCGAGACATAAAAGTCTGCAGAGGAGCTTGGGCAATAATAAAAAAGAAGCTATTGAGCTCATTGACTTTCCTTCCTTCCTGCACTTTTGGTTTCCTCTGATCTTTTCATTCTTTTTATTCTCACCTCACATCCCTCTCCCTCTCTCCAAATACTTTCCACCGGCACCGACACAACTTTTTTGTATCATATTTTCATCACCTTGCTCGACTCACCTCGCCCTATCTCGCAGTGAGATGATTATAAAGCCTGTTTCATCTGACTCTCCTACTGTTAAATGATAATGACGGATCACATTAGCTACATGCTTTATCATCTCAAGTGCCACAGTCGCCCCAAAACCAGCCAATCCCATCGCCTATGTAATTAATGAGCGTTCCGTTAACAATCTTATGCACATGGACTGCTGACTGATGGAATGTTTAGGGAATGTGTTGCCGGGTCACTCTGGTTATTGGGCTTCTCATTAATGATGGAACGTTCTCCCTGTAATGAGGGGGCGGGCAGTGGCGCATGTCCAAGCAGGTGTGGCTGAGGCAATAAGAGATGGCTCATCAAAATGGAATTAGTGAGCTGATCGCCATCATACCTGAATGAGGATGTTTCTCATTCCCCTACATGACAGAGGGAAATCTCCAAGAACTATCAGATGCTTTGCCATTTAACTTTTGTTCATTGTGATTTTGATAATTCCCTTATTCTGTTTTTTAAATCATGGTCTTGTCAAGTGGGATGCTCCCCTGAGGACGGATCCTGATAGAATTAAAAATCCCCTTTTCCTTTAGCACCACTAGCAGCTCACAGGGCTGACCTCTCCTGAGAAATATCTCCACATCAACATGGTGAACGTCTATAATAGACTTCTAAGTTTCTTAGACAATGTCTTCTAATTACTTTGATAACCCAATATGTTTCCTCTGGCACCACCGTGAATTTGACCGGTTTGGTTTTGTGTGAGTCTCGGCCACGGTTGGACAGATGCCACGGGATAAATTAATCATATTTATGTTGCCATCAGTATGAATTACCTCAGACCAGAATTCTAATTTGTTTATCTGTTTTAGCACCTGCAAAACTGGTATTTTTTCAATCACCCTGGGTTGTAGCCTATAACTAATTAACAAATATTGGCATGCTTACATGTAAAATATGGTATGCAATGCATTATACCTGCTAAACATTCATATTGCTTATATGAGGCCGATGTCAGCGTTTAGCTTGCTTCACTGCTCTGCCTGAAGTTAAGCTTTGAGAAACTCTTATCGGGACTGTAGATTTCTATTCTTGTCAAAATATCTGCACAGTGTTCTCTCCTTTACCATGAGGAAACGACGAGGCCAGGGCATGATTCAACCTGCCTTCCACAAAAGAAGGTAGGCAGTGGCAAATCGTGGACTTTCTCATGCATCCATTCATTTTATCACTCTCTCCTGCAAAGTCCCAAACTGACTCTCCTGCTCTTTCCAGCCCTCTGTGTTTGTGATTTTGCTGCGGCGGCATTTCCCCACATTTGTGGTGGCCATTTGTCCATAAGCTGGATTTATAGTAGCAAATCCAAGGCTTTCTTAACCAGCTTGTCCTCACTCTCAACAAATGGGTCTGAGAGAGAGAGAGAGAGTTTGTGTGTGTGTGTGTGTGTGTGTGTGTGTGTGTGTGTGTGTGTGTGTGTGTGTGTGTGTGTGTGTGTGTGTGTGTATGCATTATTTGTTCCGGGATTTTACTCCTCATTTGGAGGCTGAAGGTTGTGATGCCTTATAATCCATAGTGATTGCCTGGCTCCTGCCTAATATGAACTGTTGCCCTTTTGCCCTTGTTTTGCTGTAGTCTACAAGTCTAAACTCTTACACACATACACACACACAAACACACACACACACACACACACACACACACACAGACACACACACACCTTACATCCTACTGCCAATTCTCTCCAGTGCAAGCCATAAAATGTTCCACTAAATACATAATGCATGCTGTGCTTACAGTATAGTTCCAAAAGCACATTGCACTGACCTTTTTGCGCGATTTCAACAAAAGATTTTATTTTAGAATTCATCGATACGTTGGTGTTTCAAGATAATAACAAAAGACAAAAGACCTAGTTTGGGATCATGGGAGTTGCTCTTCACGCTCTCTTATAACATAGCTGGACAAAGCCACAGGTAAAGTGGATATGACGCAATTTAAAGAGGCGACGAAAATGAAACGTCTCGCAGCCTTAAATAAAATATCGTATTTCTCTGGGTTAAGGGCGACATACAGTGTTGGAAACATATTGGATAAAGTAAACAAGTCAACAAAATATATAGGTCTATTGGTTTTTAGACTTTTCAACGACTTGTTACCTCACGTCTTTATGAAAGATTCTAAATCATAATGTGCTTGAGATATTGCACTGCAGAGCTGTAAAATGATAAAATGATGAGTAATATTATTTTCCTTTCACAAAACATAATACTCTGTACCTTGAACTACAACTTGAAAGGTTAGAGAGAGAGTAACTTTCATAGTTCTGCATAATAATTATAATATAATACACTAAATTACACAAATCCCATAAAAATGTAATGGTCACCAGAGTGTTTTCAATGTGACTTCAATATTTCCCCCGGAGAGTTAGCCAAGCCATCCAGCCTTTTAAAATATGCATAGATTTGGAAGATGGAGATTCACAAGCGCTACCTTTCACATTCATGTATTCACATCCGAGACCATGATATATTAATTCACCTAACACCCTCATTACTTCAACCATGAACTCGAGCTCACCTCACACCATGCCTTTCAATATCATTATCAGCCCCCCCGGTCCGCCCGCCCTCCACCTTACCATACACCGTCTTATTATTAAAACTATGATGATGTAATATTTCCACCATGGTAATGTCTTGTCCAGAGTAATTCCAGTTGGGAAGTTGAGGACTCATTTCAGTGGAGAGTGTGGAGCTAATGGGAAAGTGACCGGGGCTGAAGACAGATAGAAACCTCCTCAATTACTTCAGAGGTGAGAGGACAACTCATTCCACTCTCTCTCTCTCTCTCTCTCTCTCTCTCTCTCTCTCTCTCTCTCTCTCTCTCTCTCTCTCTCTCTCTCTCTCTCTCTCTCTCTCTCTCTCTCTCTCTCTCTCTCTCTCTCTCTATATATATATATATATATATATGATTGGAAATAACACTGTAATAATCAGAAAGCGGGAGATCAGGACAAATTCACAGTCCTGTTCTGCTGTTTTTTATTAAAAATAAATGTCAGCTGCCTCTTGCCTCCAAGAGATAAAACCGGAGGGACTGAATCAACCAATGCAAAATAATCTATATTATATATGCCTGCAAGATTGGGAAATTTAATGATATAACTGCAACATTTTAGCTGAGCCTAATGCATATTTCATCTGCGCATTATCATCTTTTGCAGAGAATTATTTATTTGTAAATGTTTAATTCTAAGCTCAAGTATTTTTTTTAAATGAAACACCCATAGATCACTTCTCCTGCTTTAGATTTCACATATTGAACGTTTCAAACACCCATTTAAGAAAAAAAATCAAATACTGTATTGAAGTTAGAGACCCCGTGTCAACAAACCACCATTTAGATTCAAACTTTTTGCATCAATTACTGTGCAAGGCTCCGTTTTGTCCGGCTGTTGTCTCCTCATTGGAAAGAGATTCCCTCATTTGCCCAGCTGAACTCAGAGTGCTACATGATGCTGTGCTGGTACCAAAGCGCTTTTTCAACTCCAGATGTGCCTGCAGATGTCACTCGCTAGCGATTTAATGGCAGGTGGTGCTGTTTTTATGGCAACTGTGCTGAATGCATAATTATCCCCCATGAGAATAAATACCGTTATCTGTGTACTGGGATTAGCGCTAGTGATTCTGAACCAAATACAGGATCAAATCACCCAAAAATGTGGCCATCTCACATGCAGTTACTCAGCATCGCTGTGTTCTACATTTGTACAGTCACACAGGTGGAAATTCTTTTTTTTTATCATGACTGATAGAATCAATCTCAGAAACACAAAAAGACGCAGTGAAACTGAACTGAGTTTTCTATGCTACGTGAGTTTAATAGAGAATAAACAGCACAGCCCGATGCCTGATGAATTAGGAGCAGCGGTTGTGAGAAATGCCAACAAACAAAAGGTGTTATCTCGGGTCAGATAGCTCTGTTTCTGTCTGAACCTACGTGTCCCCAAATGGCCTACATTAGCAAATACAATTTCAGCCGTTACAGGCGACTGGAACCCCTATCAAAAGTCGGCAGACAGTCACACACACACACACACACAGCCCTATCCAGAGGCAGGTGTATATGCTTTTACACAACACGCACAATAACACACACACACAGGTAGATAGCAGTATTCTTTTCCTCTTGAACAACTTGATCAATAGCCAGATCTTAGAAGCAGCCTGCTGAACACAAGAGAAAGAGGCCAAGGATGCATTATATGAAGACCCCGCAGAGAAATATTCCTCCTGTGTGTGAGCTTGTCTCTGTGATTGTGAAGCAGAAATGCAGGGAGAAAATGGAAATAAGGGAAATCATAGAGTGGGAGACAGCAAGGAACGTAGAGACACGAGGAAATTAAAGGCTGAAAATACATGAGAGAAAAAACAAGAGAATGAAAGAGAGAGGGACAGATATATTGGTGGGGGGGGGGGATTATATACTGTTGGCGGTTCATGTTTCTCGACAGTGTGTGTGCGTGAGGGTGAAATGTGTTGTGGTGAGTAAAAGCAGATCTGGCTAAGCAGAAAAGTATTTTTCTCGGTCGCTGGCAGAGGATTTTTGGAGCTGCGTTGAAGGTTTAAAGAAGCATTTGCCAACATTTTGTGCATCGTAATTGATTTGGGTGTTAAAATGTTAATCTTCCAGCCAAGCGCTACTATTGGTGCATCTTTTCGACCACTGAAGCAGTCGACCGACTAAATGACCTGTTAACAAGTCGGATACAACCCTAAATTACAGAAATACCACAACCTGCATTAAGTGATTTAGACGTTGCATTGGAAACAAGCTGTCAAACAGCACTAATATCTTTTGGAAGTTAATATATGAACTTTTTTTTTGCCAGAAGTTGCCATTTACACATTCATCAGCTTCGGAGCCTCTTCAGTATAAACTTGGAGTCACATATCTGGGCTATATTCACTGGAAAAACGAATTGCCTCAGGAAAAGAGGTTATATTTTCACCTTTGTCTGTATTTTGGTCTGTTTGTTTTTTTATTTGTCACCAAGAATACCCAAGACTTTCTAAGCTGTCTTCCAAACTTAGAGGAATGGGGCCTGGGTCTGCGAGGAACCCTCCCATTTGGTGTGGATGCAAATCCAGGAGCAGATGAGGGGATTTTTTTATTCTTTGCTTTCTTTAATTATGTGTCACACAGACAATTAAACAGGCAATTAACAATCTGGCAACTTCTTTTGTCTTTAATATTTCTTTAAGAACTAGTCAATCACATGAAGGATTGTTTAGCCCTGACTCCTCTGTGTGGACGACTGTGGCTGAGAGGGTCGTCCGCTAACCATAGGGTCTGCGGTTCCGTCCCAATCTCCAATACTGAAGTGTCCTTGGGCAAGATACTGAAGCCCAAATTGTGATATGCTATAGAGAAAGTGCTCTTTATAGATGTAATGTTTGAATTTGTGTATGAATGCATGACTGGCATAATGTAATGGGAAGCAGTCATCAAAATGAGAAAATCACAATATAAATTCAGCGTTTTCAATTCACTGAGTGTCATTTTAGTTCCAACATCACTTTCCTCTCAGCTCTGTTTCTGTCTCCGCCTTTCTTCTGATGGAAATATCTGGCTTTTTAGTAACTAAATGCTTGTCTCTGTTTAAAGCTCTTTACTTTGTCTGAGCACTGGAACAAGACACGGTAGCAAAGTAGGCTACTCGAACCTTTTCACTGAAAACAGCTGCTAACCCTTGTGAGAGCAGTGACAATGACCTAAAACATTACAATATTAGACCAGAATATCAAAACAATGAGATGAAAGACACAGAAATGCTCCATAAAGCTGAGGGTATAGATCTCACTTCTCACTTCACATTCAAGTATTAATTTCATCCACTCTTCAGCTAAAAATATTGATCAACATTTAATAATTTAAAGCTCCCAGGCCTCCCAGTCTCTCCCACCGACTGGCCCTCTCTCTCTCCTGGCCTTGGCAACAGAATTTGACAAAAGCTAAACACTACTGCAGCACAGTAACTCACTTTGTTGGCTTACTATTGCTTGATGCCAGTGGCAAAGTCTAATGATCTAATGAGCTAATGATCTGGGTGTCGCAGCCAGCCGTGGTGCCACCCATTGCTGCTGGCTCGATCTTAAACTGTAAGAAACAACCAGTGCCAAGAGAAGCCTGAGAGTGAATCAAATATCCAGACCTGAGACACACACGTGCAGTGGAGCACAGAGGGCCAACTACAGGAAATAAATGACATGTTCCTGCTGTAAAAATGAGTGTGCAGGAGTCTTTCATGAAACAATATAACTATATTTACAACATTGATTAGAAGAAAAAGTTATTGATATAATAGAAAAGTGTGTCAATGTATTCCTTCATAAGAAAATGAAGTGACTCCAATGGATTACTGTAGTTTATCCGCACTCATTAAGGAAGCTGAAAATGTATACAGTCACACCTCTCTTTTATTGGTGTGTGTGTGCGTTTGTGTGTGTGTGTGATGGGGGGGGGGGGGGTTACTATTAATTGTGTTTGACACTTGAGACATCTGTTTTTCATTTATTACTCACAGCCATAGGGAACCTCTCTCAAGACACGTGCACATCTGCTCTCACTCACGCACACACACATCACGTTTTTTGGATGTTAGATTTAAAATATAAAGAAAAGTATAAAGTGAAGATTTTGGTTGAGAGAACAAGCTTTTAAATTGACTAAGCACCTCATAAATTAAGTTTTAATCAAGTCAAAGTCTATTAGTTTAGAATCAGAGACTATATACACTCTACCCAACACTTGCGATACAACACTCTTCTTATGGCTTAACCTCCAGTGTTTGAAATGATTCCGTATTTAAATACAAAACCATATCATTCCTCAGATTGTTCCAAACCAGTAGGTTTAGAACTGATGAGTGAAAAAGAAAAGGGAACACATTTATCTTGAGGGTAAATGCAAGACAGCCTTTTACAATCAGAGACAAATGTCAAGAGACTGAAACCTGAAATTGCTCCATTAACGCTGACTCACAGAACAACTTTGTCGTCGCTTGGGCTGAAAAGATTTGAGACGGAGCTGCTGCTTAAATCAAGTTGTGTCGAAGCTCAAAGAAAAGCAAACTACAACATCGCTTTTCACTTCACTCTTGCTCTGGGACTCATTTAGCTGTGTTTACCCAAATTGAATCTTATTCCTGCCGGTTTCTGGATCATTATAAACTAATCATTGGCTCGACCAGTGCAGTATACAGGTCTATACGAAATTTCTCACAAGACCAGCATGTAATGTGTTGAAGGGAGTTGTGAATGCAGAGAATACACAAAGCTGGTGATTGATGTGACACATTTACCCTTTTACGCTGGTCAAGAAATCCACTAACGCCCACTCCCATTTGGCTTTGATCTGCAATGGGAATACAATCGACGTTCACTCCTGGGTCAAATGACTCTTTATCGGCAGTGATGGAAGCAAGACACAATGGTGAATGTGCTCCAGCGACAGCCAGATGGGACATCGACGTAAAAACTGACAGGCTAACTCCTCCGCTGGCAATTTGAAAGGAGTCAATCGCCTTTTTAGGTGGTTTACTTACTTATTTTGGTTCAAAAGAGGAATTAGAGTAACCAAGCACATGGGATCAATAACGCACAGCATTGCCAGTTTGTAAATGTTAAAGAATCGTACCAGAGGTTTTAAATGATCGTATTTTGAGGACATTGTGCACGAGTCATATCCAGTAGAACAAATATGCATAAATGTTTTCATATAGCACAAAGTCAATATTCAGATTATTGAGTTTTTGACAGCGGCTATAAATCTAATCACATAATTAAACTGGAGTCACCTCAGTGAGGAAATTCTGTACGGTCCATATTCACGTCCATTATCACATCATCAAGCATGTGTAAAAACTGACCTGGGATCCATATTTTTCTATACTGATTATAATAACTCCTACTTTTGTTAATGAATGATGAAATGATTGCGCATAGTGGGAATTTTTGCATTATTGATCGTACAGAGGGCTGAATTATCTCACAAATATGATAATTATACCATATCTGGTAATACTGCAGCACCACAGACAGTTCATATTTGTGTATTGATTCGTGTTTATTAAAAATCTACCAACAATAATAATGCTGCTGGTGTATCTGAAATGTTTTTGTATTTCAGAAGCGGTTAGGTACACATGCTCAACAGTGTTAATCACATCTTGGAGCTCATACACAAATCGCATGAATCTCACATCAGCAGACGTTTCCAAAGCAAACAGTCCGTTTGAAACTAATTATTTTCCTCAAGGCACCTACCGGCTTCAGATCATTTCACCACAGTCTGACATTAAAACCTGCAGGTGCCGGATTTGTTTAGGTAATTCATTTTACCTTTATTTCATTCTTTTTTTGTCAAAGTTGTATCATTGCTGTGTGGTGATGTGGTTTTGAAAAGGTCAAATATTTTGCTTACTAATAAAAAAAAAAGCAGTGGCTGCTCAGAAGCTGAATCTTCAATGGAACTTTTTTCACAGCCGACATTTTGACATGCAATTGTGGAAAAAGCAGAAGTATATTTTACAACAGGGCAAAATGAGTAGATTTAACTTTAGCTGAGCTGGTCCCAGGTCCTGTGTACTGTGTGTGTGGCAACATTACATATTCTGTCTGACCTGTACTTTCCCTCCTAGGAATAGTTTATGTCTACTGTGATTATTGAATATTAATTTCAGGCAAACCAATGGCTGTGAGAGGGGTCGTCCATAGAACTATATATGTTTGCTATAGTTTGGAAAGTGTTCATAAATTATACAAATTTTAAACAAGCTTTATTTTTCAAACTTCAAATAATTATATCCAGTTATACTATTTTACATGGATGTTTTCCACAACTAGTAATAAAGAATTTGACTGGAAGGGGACAACAAAGATATTAAGTGCTTGTGCCGTGGATATAGATTTCAATACCACAGACTACTCACATCTGTAGTCCCATATGTCTGCAATTTGTGTATATATATATATGTGTGTGTGTGTGTGTGTGTGTGTGTGTGTGTGTGTGTGGAAAGGGTCACAAATAACAAGAACATGTGCGTATACATACGTTTTACTCAAGGTCCCACGAGTATGTGTCTATGTATAATGAGTAAAACTGGGCATGCAGGCGCACATGCATGCTCCTGTGTGTCTCCTAACACACAGATGGGAATGTGTATTTACACCTGTGTGCACAATTTGTGACCGCACATGTATACCCACATTTATGTCCGTGTGACGCTTTATGGTCAGACTTCATCGAAAGCAGGAGTGAGGAATGTCCCCCATCGAGGCACTTTGAATGTCACATGACAGTTTAATATGGCCCATGAGGAAATTATTAAATATGAAATAATATAATATACAAATATATTATTAAAGTAATTACTTGTTTCTGTAATAAAATAAAATAGTCGACCAACATGTCCTTCAGGGTGGTCCTATTGTTATTATATGGCTGTTACATGTTGTTGCTGAACTCTTGCCTTTAATTTTCAAATTCATTCAAAACTACAGCTGTCAATTTTTTTATATGATTCATAATAATACACCCCTCGCTGTCCTCTGTTCTGCAGGTAGTGAAAGGAGCGCAACGTCATCTCAGTCAGTGGGTCCACGTTTTCAATTCGCTTCAATCCAGAACACTTTATTTTTCCCAGAAGACCAATTTGCGGGGTCAAACCGATTACTGCAATTACCTACTATCATGAATGTCACTAAGTAAAGTACTCCAATTACATAGGATAAAAATGTGAAATATGTAAAAGTAATAGATGTTGAAAAAAATGTATAATTACACACTGTGTCCTTGTGCTTCAATGACTAAGGTGGAAATCTAGAGCCAATCAATGAATGGGTGTTGGGTAAATCTAGATGAGGTCAACATGCATGAACCATGTCTTTTGAGTGGAGGTGGGGAAATAAGATGTGCTGATTGATGGGTGGGAATTAAGTAGCTGGAAAGTCTTTGGGGGGGGGGTGCTCGAACAGAGATCAGTTCATTTTGGAGAATACTTTGTGGCTGCAGGCTGTTTTTGTTTTGGATGCTGATCGAGTGGAACCAGCAGGTGAAGGAGAATATAATGACATGCTCGATGAAGAAGTAAGAAAACGTTCTGATAATGTAGCGACCTGAGGAGTTGAGCTTCTACAGAACGTACCACCACTGCTGGCGTCTCCTGAAAGTTATCAAAGATTGTGCCCGGGCGGTTTCCTCCTCCACGAGCTTTATGGGCTTCCCGTGGATGATGGCGATGGTTGCCATAGCCACTTACTCTGCTTTGGGCAGGAGGCTGCTACCATCTCCACAGTCCTGTTAAAATGGGCTTCCCATTTACTGGACTATTCCAAAACCTCATGGAGAGCTGGGGTATGCTGCTGTAAGCAAAGACAGGAGGACTGCAGATCTGACAAGGTGGCTGAGTGGATCTGGAGCCGTCGGTGTTAGGGATGAAAAAAAGCTTAAAGAACACGACCCTGCGGAGAACCAGATGGAGTGTAAAGGAGATCGGAGAAGGGGTTATTGACCAGCACACTCTGTGATCCGTTGGCAAGGAAGTCAATTATCCACAGAATTAAACTGTCCTCTAGGTGGGAGCGAGTTTCCCTGCACGAATGTGTGACCGCAGTTCAAAGCAAAGCCAAAGATCTTTCAGTTTCAGCAGAATGAACATGCAGAGACAGACTTTCCTGCTTGCACACCCTCTCATAATCCCTGACTTCTGCAAGGGGCGCAAGTCGTGCATATGTGGCGTTATTTTTCCTCTATGTGTACATCGGCTGAAATCCGGTTAGAGGAAATTATTGTCACTCACTGAAAGTACTCATATGTGCTCTGATTTGCAATAAAGCAGAATAACAGTCAGGATGAGAGTTTGAGCGGATGAATTATGGTCATAATTCGATTTATTTGCAATAACTCTGAAAGATGTCAATGTAAATGCTGTTCAGAGAAATTAAAGTGTTTCATTTTCATGTCAAGTTAACTTTTTAAGCGTAAAAACTACAACAAGGTCTGTGGATCTAAATAGTTTGACTGATTACACACACTTCCATGCTCTTATATTACTATAGACTTTCTCCAAGATTATTAATATTATACACTATATGCTGTAGGCCTGTTATTACTGCAGTGTTCTCTCTATGTGCTTTACTTTCCGACTGATAACAAGGATAAACAACCTGTCAAACTTCTTTTCGAGAACAAGAAGTGCTGTGTGCTGTCTCCTACACAGGGATGTAACTCGGGATGACAACAGTGAATCGGAGCAAGAATTGCATACAAAAAAATAAACTTATTGGATTTCTATTCCAGAAATCTTAGACAGTTAGAGACAACTGGTCTTAACTTCCTTCCAGCTGTCAACCGTTACATTTCACCCCGTTTTCATTGCATCAAAAAATGTATTTAAACTTTTTATTTAGTTTAATTTATGACCTATAGTGCAGCCAGCAACCATTTATTTTGATTGAACCTGAGAAACAATGTCTCAGTTTCCAGTTGTTCCTACTTCCCAACTTATTCTGAGTGTCAAAATAAAACTTCATCACTCCCATGTACAACACAATGAAACAAACATATTGTATTTAAACAATCAAATGAGTGTTTCTTTAACATAAAACAGATAAATGCCAACTAACAACTATAACTAATTAACTGTTTTCCCAGTTACATATTGGCAACGTAATCACTAAACCACAGTTGTGCTTGTTTTAGTTAATGAAAGTTCCAGGTTTTGATTAATTAATACTTGTAAACTATTCAGTATTAAACCAGAACAGACCTTGAACTTTCCCTCAAGTACTTAGAGTGTCTAAATATAACCATAAAAAACCCCCTGTAATTATGCTGTCGTCATTATAAAGGGATATTGCTGTGTCACTCATCACTTCTATTCCACTTATCACTTTGATAGAAAACATCATCTAGAAATTAGTTGTGTAAAAATGTAATTTGTAGGGGACAGGGCTCTAGAATAAAGTACTTGGGATAAAAGCCTCTGCATCAAATTGCATTATAACAAACTTTAAAGCTTCGGTTGTGTCTGCGTCTTGTGAATTGAGTTTCTCGTGGAAGCAATTTGAAGTAACTTTTCTCAGTTTAGAACGGGACGCTGTCGTGTTTGGGAGTTTCTTTGGTCTTTGAAGTTGGTTATCTTCTCCGCAGCCTTTTGCAGCTGTGGTAGCAACTCGGCTCCAAATTAATCCATATATTAATAATGTCAGAGTTCTGTCTCTGGGATGCAACATTAGAGCAGAGGAAAAGTTTAAATCCATGCATAAATGATTAGAGAGTTTTGTTACCAAAGGATTATCATTTCCATCCCTTCCGCCCAAGCACCTTTGATCCTGTCACCAACACACACACAGACACACACACAACAGACACACGCCTACACACACACTTCTGTCCAGCAGTGGCAGTCCTGTCTTGCAGATCAATGCGTGTGCACACCCAGCTCTGTGCGACTTAAAAGTGTCGATGTCCGTGTACCTGCCTTTGTGTGTGACTCGATGTATGTGTCACGATCAAAGGTTCTTTTGCAGGAGGAAGAGAAATGAAAAAACCTTTTATGAAAAAGAAAAATCTCTCATTACTCATTCATGCATGGATTGATACTTCGCTTCAGCTGAAACAGAGAACACCAGGGACAGGGAGAGGTGGCAGAGGCAGATGAATACAGCAGCAGATAAGAAATTGAAAATTTTGGAGGTTAGCGAATATTAATATTTATAAATATGTAAATATTCAAATGTGTGATGTCATGTTTGGGGCATTGTTGCCAGGGAAAGAGGGTGATATTGCAAGAAAATACAAGACTATAATGTCATGTATTTCATGACATTAAAGTCACAATCCTTCTTGACAAAAAGTTGAAAATATACAAACAAGAAAACCCTGCAACTGGATTGAAGAAATAAAGAAATACTCATGATCTTATCCCAGACGCTGATATGTTCGAATGGGTGAACCTATATTCAGAACACAGCCACATGTGAAAAAAAGGAGACGATTTATTGGGGAGACGAGGGCTCTGGCAGGCGGAGGAGGTTGAGGGGAGAGAGGGAATGGCGGCTTGCGGGAGGGAGCCAAAGACGGCTGAGCTGTGAGCGAGTCTGGATGACTTGCCAGCAGGCAGCGGAACAAGCTGGGGAGCAGACTGATGAGGCAGGGCTTTGAGCGAAGCTGGAGACTGCTGGGGATGAGCTGGTTATGTAGAGACGAGTTATGGGGCGATGATGGCGAGCAGAGAGTCGAGCTGGCAAACAGAAACCGGGCCTGAAGCTCGTGAAACAGAGGTTATGCAGAGAAAACTGCAAATCCCATTCGATTTACGATATCCTCTCATCTGTTGATTGTGTTGCAGAGCAGACAGTTTAAGACTTTGGAACAAATGTATATAAAGATGGAATATGTGACTGCTCCCAAATGTAAAACCAACAGTCTTGATCAGCCCACTCGTGGCTCACTGTAGTATAACCCGTAATCCAAGCCTCCTCCATGTTAGCAGATGAGGCATGTGCCCACAATGTCTAAATAGACGTCTTTCTCAAAGGTTTCTGTCATTTTAGGTCGTTCCTATCCCACTGATGCACATTCAGGCGCTCACTTTACAATGTATTCCCTGCCTTTTTCCCAATGTCCGCTGTGATTGCTTTCTGTGCACATTGGGCCATCCAACACCTTTCTGGCGTAATTGCAGGACTGTTGCACAATATTCTTTTTGAAGGGTTTTACTGGTAACTTTCTGATTGATTTTTATTGTAAGAGTTGCACTGCATCCCAATTTACTAATGCCGCATGCTTCCTGAGGTAATTTTTGAAATCAGTTGGATGAAATCTGGTCAAAAAGCACTTGAGTTTGACTAAAATGCTCATTTTGGGTCTTGAGTAAACAAGAAGATGTTTATGTTCTTCTTTGACTAAGTCAATACTCAAATTTCCAATATACATCCCATTTACACACAGACACTATAGCTGTCAGCAGCCCAAGGACACTGAAGACGCCAGGAATCGAACAACAACCTTCTGATTATTGGACGACCTGCTCGACCTCCTCAAAGGTTGATTTAATGAGCCAATCATGGATTTTTTATTGTGGCTCTAAGACTAACTCTAGAAACGGTGGACAAAATTAAAACGATAATCCACGCCATTGCATTTTGTTACCGTGGCACCTCTGTTACTGTGAATCTCCTAGCAACAGCAGATTGAATATTTGGCCTTTCTTGGAACTAATAATAACTTCTTGATAATTGCCTTCGTGGTGAACAAGTTCTGTGCAGATTGTCAAGCGCTCAGCAAAGAGGATAATTATGAGTCAATTTATGGCTTTTAATAATGCTCCAAACGAGCTCTACCGTGGATTTGTCTTTTCATCGGCATCCCAAAGAAAACTCTTGTACAGTATTTTTTCCCGGCTACCGGAAGCCTGAATCAGCTCCTTGGAGTTCACTACTGAGGCCACGGTTCTGCCATTATTACATGATTGTTTTCAACAGCAGCAATTTCAACATTAATTGGCTGTTGGACAATGGAGCTCTCCATAAATATATGAATGGCTACATGACAGAAATGAAAAGGGAACCACTTTGTTCCCGAGAACCATTATGACTTTGATGTAAGTTTAGCTCTGACGCAGTTGAATGACATCAACAGCACATATGCTTAGAACAGGGGTGCCCAATTCGTTGATCGATCGCACAACTGGACAAGAGGCAGTCACGTGGACGCTCCGGCGCACGTACCTACTTTTTTTTTTTTTTTGCCGTCGCCGCCGCCCCTGCCACCGTCGCCGCCGCCACGCCCCCCGCCCTGGACGATGTTGCGAACGTCAACCGGGGCGGACTTCTCGTCACGCCGGGTTCAAACCTTCAAACCGGACGCGGAAGCGCTGCCGAAGCGCGTCGCCGCGCTAATCCCTAGAGCTCCGGCGCAGGGCTGTTCACACCGAACGCTGAAGCGCAGCGCTAATAATATCACATACTTTTGCTGTTATCAGCCTGCAGTAAAAACGGCATTTAATCATTTTTTTCAAGCATATACTTACTTGTTGCTCCAACATTAACTGCAACACAGCCCAACATGTGTCTTCTTTGTCTCATATGTGCTGAGGATCGTACAGCTCACTGTACTTCTCCACTTAAATTATTAATTTAATGTCATCCATCTTCAAGAACTTAAATTACGTATTCTCCACTCAAACCTATGTGGAGAATACGTAGATGGGTAGATCTTGTTGAGCTGGTCATTTCAAGAGTAGCTCACAAGCTATAAAGTGTGGGCACCCCTGGCTTAGAACTAATGCTGTATTTACTGGAACAGGCTTAGAAGAAAGAAAAAACTGCTATACTTTTATTTTTGTAACAAAAGGATTGATGTCTTTAAAATACTATGTACAAGGGGTGTTACAATTCGCAAAAACAAAATTGTAAATCGGCTTTAACTTTTGTAACTTTAACTTTAGAGATGGAATCACACTGATATGTGGAACCCTGGATTAAAGGGTATGTATACTGATCATATACATAAACCATATACATACATATACATAAGCTATATGATATTAGATTATTCTTTGAGTCCAAAGGATAATATAATGTTTACATGTGTTCACCTGGTTTGTGCATGTGTGTGCTCAGTCAATGTGTCAGGAAAGAGCTTGCCCCTGCTCTCATTAGAATAAAAAAAATATTCTGCAGTCCATTAGGAATTTTCCTGTTTTCCCAGGTACGACAAACAAGATAAAATACTCTCCCTGGCTTCCTCTTTTTACAGGAAACTGTCTTTCTTTACTTATATTTTCCTCTTTCTACTCTGTTAATAACAAAGCAGGTCCATCTGGTGTTTAATAGCATGCAGAAAAAGGGACTGACTGAAAGCCACAAATACACACATAAAAATGTGTGTCTCCCTCATTTTACCGAAACAAAAACCTGAAAATGACAAAAATAACGGATTAAACAGTCTCCTAACCTGCTGCTTCTCAGTGGGGGCCCACTGCCCGGTTCGCCTCCGTGCATGTTGATGTGTCTGTGGAACATTCACATCAGTGTGAGTGTGTGCGTGCGGATGGAGCATGCACTTATGAATTATAGAGTGAAAGAAAATATGTATTGAGGTGGAATAGATCGGTGAGGCAACACATTAGTATTTTTGCCCTACTTTCCAGTCGAGCTCGTTAAAAACAATTGTCTGGACAATCTGTCACCCAGCCTGTAACTGCTGGTGAGGCCTAACACACACACACACACACACACACACACACACACACACACACACACACCGCTAACCACAAGAAACCAAAAGTGGTAAACAAAGTTGATTTGACCCGCAACACAAGGTAAAATATAGGGATGGAGCGAAACACATTTGAGGTTTCCATTAAAATGTCACTATATAACAAGAAAATAAGGCATAACATTACAAGAATAATGTCAGAGTAAAATGAGAATAAAGACATCATTTTATGAGGGGAAAAAAGGTCATAATATTACGAGGATAGAGAAATAACTAACTTTCGAAAAATAAGCATCCAGCAGAATCCCTGCTCACCAGAGCTCCTTTGCTTCAGGATCCAAAATTCAACCAATCCTATTGTGTCTTGAGAAACTATGAAATCCCTTTCAGTATGGATTTCGTAATACTGCAAGTCTGTGTGGTTCTTTCTTCTGAATAGGAACAGTTTCTTGTCAAATCTTGTCAAAGTCAAGTCACTTATGACAATGTGCTATTCTGTCAAAATATAATAGATAGTAGAAGCTTCAATCCCACAAACAGGGCATGAAAAACACTTTGTTATAGCCGTGCAAAAGGTCAAAATATCACTAATATATAAGGAAACACTGAGCATAACATAATATAAAAAGTATTTTGTTACTTGAGAAACTTGTACTAACCATTACTTAACAAGATAGTCCACATTCATCATTATAACACATGTGATCAGGTTGAACCTCTGATATTAACCCTATAAAACAACACAGCATTAAATTTACGACTTTATTCACAGTTTCTCTTACATCCAGACTAGGACTGAAGGAAGGAGGTAAAAATATACCGTACAAATATATCCTCTGTGTATGTTTTGTGCATTTGCATGTGTTTTGGTTGTTCACATACGTTATGCAGCGAGTGTGCACACTCTCTTTGACATAATCCAAACACCATGAAGTGAAATCAAACACGAAACTGCTGTTCTCTTTCTTCCAGACAGAGAGAAAAAGCTCCCAAAGACTTTCTCCATCTTTTAAAGAGAAATCCCACAGACAACAGATCCACAGCAGAAATAAAGCCTCTTACCGAGTCCCTTTTAGCCGTCAAGTGCACTGACAGGATCAGATTTAACACCGCGCTTGATTTTTCTTTTTTTTTCAGCCCGCCAAGAAAGGTAAGAAATGACTGTCTCGCGGTTCTTTGCCATCCCCTTTGTCTCGCTGGAAATCAACAGTGAACAAGACAGATACTTTGTAGCTAAAAGACACATAAAGGGCTTAGCGCTGTTAGCTACCGCTGTTCTCTACAAGTGTGAGGAGCAGAGAGTCAGGCTGTGGGTGTGTGTGTGGCTCTGTGCTGACACTTCAACTTTAAGTTACTTCTCAACTAGTGACAAAAAGGGGGTTTGGTTTTCTGACTGCTCTTCTCTGGCAAAGCAGAGTCTGATCTTTGAACAGCTATCTGATTGTCTTATATTGCATACAATGAGGCGCCGGTTTGCTTGGCCTTTGGAAATGCTGATGGCAACTCTCTCTGTCAAACTGTAAAAGAGACCAGCAGTAATCCAGCCATGGCGAGTAAAGACCAGATGCTGCACACAGAGCTGTCCAACTGTTCATTAATTTGTTTTGTGTCATAAACGCGACGTTGTCCTGATCGACAACGTAGTTCGCGGCTGCCACTGTTACACAGAAAAGGTTTGTTCAAAGTTTATTCATAATTGGAACACAACTATCAATCACATCAAATTCAACGCTGCACTTCTCCGGACCTTTAGCAAACATGACGAGTGTGCGTCCGACATGATGAACAAGTCTGAAGATATGCGAGCCACTGAATTTTATGTGTTAGAAGTTAGGTTTTTCAGTTCTCCAAAATTCGAGAGAAATGTATTTATTCCTTTCTCTACACAGCATTGCTTATTATTGATTAATTAAAATTTAAATCAATCAGTAGCAATTTAAAAGTATCAGAGAATGTCAGACGTTAATTTTGTGTTTCATCGTTTAGTTTTTGAGGGAGACCTTTTATGGCATTTACTTTAATTTAAAAAAAATTATAGATTCCATTCATCCATTATCTTTACCAATTATTCCTTGAGGGGCCATCGGGGAGCCGGATTCAATCCCAACTGAGATTGGGCGATACCTGGGGCAGGGTATCTTTACTCCGTCTGGTTTTCCTGTTCAACACAGAGACATGCTCAGCTTATCATCATATCAGGTTCGCTTGCTTAGCTTAGTCTACGATGCCAGATATGGATAACAAGCCCTTGCCCGTACGCTCCCAGCAGCAAGCAAGGTCAAGTTAATGAGTGCTCTTGTAAGTCTGCGGTGATGGACAGGAGACGGGAGGAGGGGGTGTTGCTGGTTATTGAGCTTCTTTGATGAAAACAGCCCCTGGAAAGCAGAGCCCAGTGAATCAGGGAGGCTGAGATAAAAAATGAAGATGGAAAAAGCAGGGAATGACTGTCAATGATATTAAAGGCCTCTTCTGGCCCACTGATGAAAGACTAATAATGATAAATGCTTCTTAAGTCCACCTCATTTCGTACCTTTACACACACACAGACCCACAGACACACACACACACACGTTTCTCACACAGACATACAAAACCATTACTTCAACAAGTATTGAAAAACGGCACCTTGGTTGTTTTCATTCCACCCTAATACATTGTAAATATAAATCATTTATAACACTGCTAAACACTGATGGGTACATGCGAATGTAATGAAATACATGCATCAAACGGAGGTTGCACCGAACACAGGAACCTTAGATCTCTATGTTCAGCAAGATGTTTACGCCGCTGCTTTACTCCCTTTGCAGAACATCATGGGGGGAACACATTTGAATAAGAAAGCAAATGCAAATGACTGTCGGCGTATGTTGACATTTTGCAGGGATGTAACCAACTCTATTTTTATTTTTAAAGCTGAATGTGGAATATTGAAGTGTAAAGGGCTGTCAGCGAGCGCAAGGACACATGCATTTTATGAGAATCGCACTTTATTTGTTGTCTGTTGCTTTGTGAGCATCCACACACACACAGACACACACAGACAGAGACACATGCACAGGCACACACCTCACATCAGTCACAGTGGATGTCATCACTGAGAGCATCACTGTTCTGCGCTGCATAAACAAAATATACCTTATTGCGTCGAAGGAGTCATGGATTCAACTCACTGATGAGGGCATAAAGTCATTCTCTGCTCCAAAAGCACACAAAATCCCACCAAGACTACTCACACGCACGATGAGACACACACACACACACACACACACACACACACACACACACACACACACACACACACACACACACACGTCATGGCAGCAGGCACCACTGCCTTTTTATTTCACGCATTCAGCCCAGTGAGCGAGCTGGATTCTCGCCTTGTCTCTGCTGTGGTTAATGAGTTCTGCCTAATGTCTCCATATGAGCTCTATTGAGAGGGATGAACGCCATGTACGAAAAGACACGCTCTACCTACAGTAATTATGACAGCTCGGGGAAGAAATTTAGCACTTAAGTGTGAGTGTGTGTGTGAGGCATTAGCTCGAGGGGCTTGTATGTACGAACGAGTGTGATTAATCACATTTATATCCGCACGTTGTGTGTGTACAGTATCTGTGCTGGTGCCTGTGCTGCTCGAGATTCTCTACCGTGATATAACGGGAAGAAAAACAATTGACAGAAGGCAAGAATTAAAATCAGACACATTACCGAAAGGCATCGTTTTCATCCCACGTCCTGGACTGGAGCAGGAATAAAATGTGCTGTCAAACGAATTGATTTGGGAATTTTAACACATTATGCCGCTATTAAGCTCCCACTGTTTACCCAATGTTCCTGCCGAACATGAGAAGCACATAAAAACAAACGGGTGCGTGGAAAAGTGCCACTCGTGTCATGCGTTTTACTGTTTTTGCCATTTCCCATTTTTTTACCACTCTCAATTATTTATGGCTTTTTTGTGTCCTTTGGGAATCGTGATAAATGGGCCAATTCTAAACAAATAAGCAAGTCAAATCATTTTAACTCCGTGGTTTCAATGTGACTGATGGCACGGCAGACAAGGCATTATCAGCTCTGGGCCTGTTGTCCTGGTTTTGCCATTGTTAAGCTGTTACAACGCGGAGCTGACAGTTAGACATGTAGTGATGTGGGCCCACTGCCAAGGTTTGTGCAGGGTGTTTGTTGCGGCTGGTGGCTGGATCTTCGTTTGCCCTTATCAGTCGATTGAACTGTGACAAAGGGAAATCAATGATTCTCCTTATTTGGTCTTGACTTCTTTTCCCTTTAAATAGCACAACTCCCATGCAAAGCTAAGACAGGCATCACACATTACAGCATATAAAGATGGATGACGTGAGGGCCACCCAAAAGTAAGGCCAAAAGATCTTGATGGCCCCCTGGTGGCTATTTGAAGCCGATTACACTCCATGCATGTAAGTAGATGTGACATGGTTCCAAACTAAAAAAGTCAAAGTGCACATGAAATAAAGTCCTCTTTCTTTATTATTTGTCACACTGACAAATGTCAGAGTGCTGACTTTTCTGGAAGGATTGGTTTAAATACAATGATTTGATGCCATCAAAATGGGGCAAAGGGTCATGATTTATTTTGAAAACTGCTAGTGACTATTTTTTATGCTGTGAGGCTTCTGACAGCAGCTGAATGACTTAGCTTAGCACAAAGACAGAGGAAAGGCTAGCCTAGAGCCAGGCTCTGTCGGAAGGCAACCAAGATCTGTGCTACAGCCTCGAGCTGCTGAACAGGAAAGGGGAGCAGCCAGAATTTAGATGAAGGACTTGAGGAGTTTTTAATCTTTTATTGCAAGAAATGGAAGCACGGTGTAGCTTCAGGAAGGATGAACGGCAACATAGCATGCAAACACAATTAGCTCTATCTAAATGGGGTTAAAGAGCCTTTAGAATAGCAAACCCAGGGTGGATGCACACAAGCTGTTAGGCAGGGGCGAGGGACCTTTCAATTTTTACAATAACTTTTGTTGGCCACATTTAATTATTAAAAACTCTGGTATAATGGCTACGGCTTGTCTTTGGAGAGGTGTCTGATGTCAGGTGATAGTGATGCCACTAATATCATGGTTTCAGCCCAAACAACTCCCTCACACCAATCCTCGGCAATGCAGGTCTCACAAAGACGATAATCTCCCCCTTGTATTAATGTCAGCAGTGATCCCACACACTGAAATGAGCAGACGGAGCAAAACTGAAACCCTCTTACAGTCTATTTCAGTATTTTTTCAATATCTCTTAGCACATATCCGTAATCTGCACGGCGATGAATCTTCACTTTGCAACAATTTGACTTTGTCTGGTGGGAGCAGCTCTGCGACATGGCACTGCTACGCAAATCCTCCTTCTGTATGAGGTCTCAGCTTCTTAGCTCTTAGCTCGCTCACAGCAAAAAAAAAAAAAAAAAAAAACTTGCAGCCTTCATAATATTGTCTCTGTCAGAATGAGGTCTTGTGAAAGCTGCTTGACGGGCACCCGAACTCTGCCACATCTCATTTCTGCCTCTCGCTGCAAAACTCCACGGTCTGCCTGCAGTAATTATCACAACACGGGGAAGAGATCCAGCACCAGTGTGTGCGTGGGGCATTAGTGTTGGAGGCTTGTATGTCTGAACAAGTGTGATCATTCATACATGAGGAGTGTTAACTTTATCCAAGAACTTGTTTTGGTATTTCTGAGTTGCCTTTTGGAATTTATGAATTGCCTCGCAGGTCCGTTGTGTCCTAGAGGCAGTGGGTTCTCCACCCATGCTATAAGGTATTTAGGAGACAGGCTTTCAGGCAGAATTTGTTCTATATGTTTCTTTGTATACATGTTTTCTGTTTGTAGCCTATATGACAGAGATGACCACTAACCTCTCTGTCCATACTCCGATCCCCCATTCACTGAGAGTGTATAAGAGAGTGACTGTGGGTTATTTGCACATGATTTACCACTCATATTAAAACGGGAATATATTATATCTCATATTCAATTTGAGAAGAGGCTGGTGTCAGCATTTCCCCTGTCATCTCCAGTTATGGGAAGAGACTGGGATGGATGTGAATGTCTCCTCTTATTTAACTCCGTCTGATTCTCCTGTGGCTCCAGCAGCTACACACACATACACACCGACGCTCAGAAGAAAATACATGCTTTTGACTCGACACTGACAGTGGGATTCTTAATCTAATCCTGGTTAACATTTGGGAAATAAGCTGCCCTGCAGCCTGTACTGTGGACTGCAGGAAATTGCATTAAGTGCAGGAGAGGAATATTTCTCATCTGACAATCCAGCACTTTAGTTTTCAAAAAGAGATTTGACTGACATAATATCATGTGTGAATATACATATGTACATGCTGAATTACACTGAATACATGCAAAGAATAAAGAGCTAACATTGTTAATGAATATGAAGCAGTGATGCACAAAAATGAATGCTCAGGCTGAGAGACTCATCTATCTGACACATCATGTGACTCCCCTGTGTGCAGGTTGAGACTGCTCGTCTGTCTGCCACTTACATATTCACAAACGTCATCAACCGAGAGCAAGCAATGTGTCTGTGAATGCATACGCATGTGTGTGTGTGTGTGTCTCTATGTTGTTTGGCGGTGGAGAGGCTGTGTGAGGTCATATTGTATTAACAAAGACTGTATTTAAAGGTGGACAACATCCCAGTTGCACAAACAGTGAAGCCAAATCATATTGATCGCCCCCTGGTGGCTGGCAGCATTATAAGTCATAAATTCCTCCATAGTTGGTTAGTTGATGGGAAATGGTAAAACAAAATGGTAAAACGAAAAGGTCAAACCAAACACAGTTTTTACAAAGACAATGACAGTTCTGTCGTTTCTAGTTTGAATCACATTGATGTATGTTCAAGTTTTTATTCCCTATGGTAAGTTTGATTCAATTTGATGTGACAAAAACAAGGTGAAACATCATGATTGACAGCTGAGACTCACTCGTCACTATCCCCAGACCATGTGTATAAGCAGGACCTCGTTCCCATGGCTCCACACCACGATAAACCTCTGTGCAGACTATGACTCCAAGTGAAGTCAAAAGCACAATATGGCTTCTCCTATATCCAGGATATTTTCACTTCATTTCCGTCCAATGGGAGGAGAAGGAAACCTGTCATCCATCTTTATACACAGTCTTTGGTATTAACAATTACATTTAAGTCTTACTGCTTGCCTCTTGACTGACTGTAACTCAAAAACATACAGACACAGCCTTAATGTAGAGTGTAGAAATACTAACTATAGTACAGCAATGGAACTAGTTCAAAGGGCATCACAATGGACAATACTGAATTTCAGGAATGAGCTTTAAAATAAAAAGTTAAACATCGCTAACAGTTCCGTTTCGGCTGTGCAAAATGGAAAGAAAGAAGGGAAAGCGAAGGGAGGGCAATGATAGGGTCTTTGGCGAGGTGAAGCCTGAAGATTTCATTATACAGTATGATAAGGAGTGATTCTGCTGTCTTGCAGCTGACAGGAGGATCATTTCACCCAGGAGGGAGAATCATCTAGACAGGGCGCACTGATAGCCTGGTCGCCACAGGGAAGAAAATGCTGAGCACCTATTAACTACAGAGTGCAAAGCCGGAATATAAGGTTGAACCGTGCTGCCTCGAGGTAAGGGGTACAGTTCCTCTCCTATCCTTTATATTGTTGTCAGCACTGGGTGACTTGGAGGAATTCAGAAAGATGGACTGCAGTTTAACAGGTGAATTGAACTGAGCTGACAGGGGGTCTGGTCAGGAAATGACAGGGGGGTGGGGGGCTTGGACAAGGACTTGAGCAGAATCCCTGGAGAGAAAAGGCTGGATTTAACAGATGTAGTAAATCTTCTCAATCGCGTCGTGGCAAAGTGAGGTTTAAAAGGTCGCTGGTGGTCACACTGGGATCCGCAGCGGTGAAGTACGGGGGGGTCACTGGAGGGTTATTACCAGCGCTGTCAAGGTCTTACTGAGGCAAGGATTTGCAGCAAAAAAAATGAGCAATGTTGTTTCTGAAGTTGTTAATATGTAGGTGCTATAGAACAGAAATTGACAAGGTGTGGAGCAGTGTTTGATTTTGCAGCAATGTAATATATTGTATGTTTTATATATATATATATTTGTGAAAGTTGTGTCAAATATGTTAAGTTTCATGATTGCAGAACCCAAATAACCCAAGTAATGCTAGTATGATGTGTGAATGAAATAAATAAAACAGACTTACATTTGTAGCTGACAAGTAGCAGAATAAAGCCGTAAAAAAGGTAACATTCAACTCCAAATCTCCAAAAAGCAAAAGGACCAAACTGACAAAATAGAGTGAGGAGCACGGAGAAGACTTGAAAACACAAAGGGAGGCTGAAAGGATTAAACACAGGTGGGACACATTTGGGCATGTGCAGGCTTTCACAGGATCAGGAAACAGGAAGGAGAAAAGATTGTAAACCAAGCAAGAGACACACAAGGGAAGATACTTCAGAGTAAAAAAGGAAATAACCATCACGATTTCCCAAAGAGACTCAAAAGTCCATAACAGATATTTCAATTCATGACAGGATGAAACATGAAAGCAAAACTGCCTTTGTAGAGACTGATCATGAACTCTATATAAAGATGGATGACATAATGCTTCATTCTGCTTGGGGGAAGAAGTGGAGAAACGCCCATTCATCCATATATAGAGTCCGTGATTAAAGAAGATGGGGGAACTCAATTGTTGGCATTAAATCTCAAGGCCTCATTAACTGAAATTGCTGCAGTAAAGCTTTGAGTTAACGGATTTCTTACTCTTTAAAAAAAAAACTCTTTCTATTATATTTATTTAACTTTTTACTGTTTTTCGTAACAAATTTTTTAGTTTTTTTAAACCTAGGACAGTTTGCCACTTACCTTAGTATCATTTATGCTTATTAGCACTGAATTTCGGAGCAAAAGCCAAATGGAAGTAGAAAAACAAACTGACTTTCGGGAAAAAACTGCTGAAAGGAAGGCAATTACTATCTGTAGCATGGCTGACTGGATGATTGAGTAACACTTGTCATTACGATATCAGAATGTGAGAGCAGGTAAAGTGTGTATAAAAAGCCTGCCTTTACCGCTGGGGATTCACTATGACTGTATTTCCACTAGCCGAGTACCTTGAAGGTGATGGAGTCCTTGTCCTTAAAGAATGAATTTAAGTCTGGATTTAGGGTTCAACAATGTTTCTTTTGTAATTGTTATGTCTCTTTTTTGTCATCCGTGAGCGTCTGCTTGCTGTTCAACGCTGATAATGCATCTGTCTCTGCCAGATTTCTGTCTGAGAGGAAGAAGTTTGAGGAGGCAAAACTTTTTCTACCTGACAAGAGTTTTCATCATCATCTTATTATACGGGATTAAAGCATTTCCTGTGTTGAATGAGTTCCAAAATAAACAAACACTGAAACTTTCGATGTCTTCTTCTCTTGGCAAAGACTGTGTGCTTGGAACTGTCTGTCTACTGGTCCACATTTCTTTCATTAGCAGGTTTTGTGCTTTTCGTAGGTGGGATAAGTGCTGTGCTTTAATCCCAAAGTCTATAACAAAGCAAAAGAGAGATGATAATGAATAAAATATATGGATTCAAGCTAACGTTGTTTTAGATGTTAAAAAAGAGTGTCATGTCCACTAGGGGTCAAGAAAGAAAGTTCTCCAGACTCCGCCCGGTCAGTTCTGTGTTTTATATGTGTATCCTTAGATACACATACATTTGTACTATTTTTCAGATTTGAGTCCATAACGCTTTAGAAGGGTCATCAACTCTTCCAACAGCAAGTGACTCGGACATTTGCATTTTCATAAGCGGTCCCTTAAGATGATTTCAGAAGAAAGTCCAGAGTTCAGTGCATGTCTGTGAACAGCATGAGGGAGACTGTGATACGATCGAAAGCTTGTATAACAGATTCTAAATCTGGCATTGTTTTGTCAGTGACTGTTGCAAAGGATGGAATATTATTAATTCAAAGTGTCGATAGGATTCTGTTTTGTCGATAAAATCCATTATTCTAATGTTTTCCATCATCAAATCTAATCACTGAATGACAACTGATAACAAGATTGATTGGGAACATCAAAACTTTGCAACTTTTACACTGCACTTCCACCCTCAACTTTGGATCTCAGCTTTGTGCCGTGCCATTTATTGAGACGAGTCATAGCTCAGCCTCAGAGTGCTCACTGAGGGCTGAGGCCAGGTAATTGGCTCATATATATGCAGAAGTAACAGGGGGTGAATAGCATGTAAATGAACAAATGCGTCAGATTTTGCCCTTGTAAACACCGGTGATTGCTAATGTAGACGCTCTGTGGTCAACCCTGAGGAGGAGGAAGCGCTAATCAGAGCTGGCCCCATATTATCTGCCTCTGATTAGAAGCACTTGGAATTCATTATTACTGGGAAGGCTGCAGGAATCACCTTTGATGATAAATTCATGCAAGTTTCATTTAAGTGCATATGAGTTTGTGCATGTGGCATCAAGACATGACCCGGCATCCCACGCTTGTTCTGCAGTGGTAGTTTGATATTTCACTATTCAATTAAACGATTTGCTTGACTTTCAGATCTTTCGTGAATCTCTGTGTGCTGTAATAGTCTATGTTATCTTCAGAGGAATGTTCCGATGATGACCTCTGTGATGCCACCCGCACTCGCGCTAATCCCTCTCTCAATGAAAAGCCTCGGAGATATCCGCGCCGTATGTAAACTTTCATTCCTCATCACTTCCACTTCCCACTCGGACTCTTTCTTAATACTTTTTAATACCCTGCCATTTCACAGTGGAGGGCTACATGCTGTCTCAGCAGTGCGCACAAAAGCAGCCGGGGACATGAAGACAGATTCGGAGGCTTAGTGTCTATGGGAGGGTGACCCAATATTGTTCCGAATGCATAAGGGACCAAAGAGAAATCTGGTGGACGAGGAGGCTTGGCTTAGCGCGCAATGCATAAAATGAATTTCTTACCCACATCTACTCGTTTGCCACTTATACACTCTAATTCCCCCCCATCCCTCCCGCCTCCTCCCATACCTCACTCCTGCTCACTTTTCATTTGGCTGCGCGGCTCTGGGAAATTGATGTCACTGCAACATCATGGGTATGTCCATATGTGCATATATGAAGACAGCGGGGATGACTAAGTGAGAAAGAAGGAGTCAAAGAGATAAAAACCGAACGTGCGGGTCCACTGCGAAAGAGATGGTGTCCCAGGTTTTAAAGACAGGTACGGTCGCAGAACGCTGAGCACAGTTAGCTTTTCTCTCGGTAATTGCTCCTCGCCATAAAAGCTAATTTGGTGTCATGACTGCTTGACTGAGTACCAGATGGGACTTTAAAAGTATCCAGCCTGTGTCTAATTTCATTCTGTTTAACCCGCCCATCCACAGGCTCTTTGTGCGGTGGGGGGGGGCTTCAACTTAAACCGTTCATTCTGTTTATGATTTAACGGTTTGTGAAATGCCCGCGGTCCCCCTCACTTCTCTCTGGGTTTAAATGAATCTATCGTTGTGCTTTGATGCCTAAATTCCACTCTGAGATTAATCCATACGGCAAAATGAAAAAAACAACTGAACCAATGCATATGAATCGTGAACCATGTAGGACATATTCTAAAGATGTAGAGGACATAAAAAAAATGATACGCATCGCCGCTGTAGGTGTAAGGAAATTGTTAAATAGCCATTTGTTTCTCTGTTCTTGGAAAAGATGAGACGCTCGGTGTGATTGATGTCATGTTGCTGCGCTGTCACTGAACGGCCTCTGAGCAGAGCAATTTAAAGAAGTTTAAAGCTGGAGTTGAAAGGAGGAAATGTTTTAGTTTCTTTCACTATTACAAGGGATTTAAAGTGTTTGAAGTAGAAACGTTACACCTGCAAAACACTGTTTTTACAGGTTTGACCAGCAAATCGTGGTGTGTGTTGTTTGGCTGTTGTTTGTGTGTGAGATCACATGTGCGTTTGTGCACGTGTGTGTTTTCTCTTCCTTTTACTGTCAGTGTGACGATTACTGGCTTTGCAAGTGCCCTCACTGTGTGTTTGTCTGTGGCTGATGGCGTTTATTGGTTTTTATGGTCTTTTAAAAGTGTGGGTTGACTGTTTGTGTGTGTGTCTATGGATTTGCTTACAGAGGCTTTCTTGACTTGAGCATACATTCCCCGGCTGGGTTTTCACCTCAGGGTGCATCCTCAGAGCACCCATATATATTTCTCTTTTTGTAAATACATGCCTTTGTAGTGACTGAAAAGTGAGGCTTTAGGCTTTAAGCTTGAAATTCTCCATATGGATTATGGCTGTAACCAACACACCTCTGGCTCATAAACATCCTCTCCACATGTTTGTTGACTTCAGTCGACAGGCTCCATTATAGAAGCTCAGTTCCCTTCATTTTATTTAAAAACTCCTGTGGGTCATAACAGTGAGAAACATTCAGTTTCTGAAAATAATTAATTTGAAGTAAGTATCTCAAAGTACTGACTTAGCATCTTAAAGTACTGACTTACTGTCACAAAATAATAACAGCATTTCAAAAGAATTAAGTACTGAAGATAAGTTACTATCTTAAAAAATGATATAGTAACTCATAAGGAGTTAGTATATTTCAAATAAGGAGGTAATATCTCAACAGAATGAGAACGTATCTCTAACCAGTGATGTTGTATCTCAAAATAATGAGGTAAAATCCAAAATAAGGAGTTAATATCTCATGGTAAGGAGTAAGCATCTCAAAATAACAACTTGCTAACTCATAATAAGGAGAATGTATCTCAAACTAACAAGGTAGTATCTTAAAGTAACAAGGTAGTGTTTCAAAATAAGAAGTTTGTATCTCAACTAGGGTTGCAAAATTCCGGGAATATTCAAAGTTGGAAACTTTCCATGGGAATTAACGGGAATATACGGGAATATACGGGAATTAACGGGAATTAACGGGAATATACGGGAATTAACGGGAATAAACTGGAAATTTTGTGGATAATTTATACAAACTTTATTTACCTTGTCATTTACAGACATAAATATAAACATTTTGTTTTGTCATAGGCTGATTTGAGCCCTGAGGAAACTTTGGGCACTTGACTATATGCTTCTGCATCGTTGTGCCATTCTCAACATAACAAACTAGTTCATAGTTATAACTTGCTATGTCAGTTGAACTTTTTTTTAATCTTTAATCAGTATTCAAATTATATTTTTTTTCTTTCTTTGACGGAAATGGGCCTCCATATTCCATAGCTGTTGAAGCTGCAGAAATTTCCATTTCAACATGAGTATGTTCTGCTGCAGCCTGATTTCTGGTTTGTTTGTAAGAGAGTGAATGAAACATGCAGATTCTCTGTCAGGTGCTTGGTGAGTTTGACATCTGAATAGCAGATGTGCTGCTTTGGTGAAAAAGTAAAATTCTAGTTTCTCTCTGAACAGATTCCAGAAGCTTCAGTGATTATATCCGGCAGGATCAGCAACATTCATTGCACAGAAAACTCATATTTAATAACATTGCGTGGATGTACAAAATATTACAAAACGCGAACACTCATTTCTTTCCCTGGAACGGACTGATCCGGTAAATTAAGGTAAAAGCTCTGATCCCTATTTAATTTCACCTCTAAATCCACCTTAATCAATTCAGATGAATGAGGGAGAGGGAGGATTTTAAAGGCTTCAGAAACCTGCACGACTCCGGATTGGGAGTGAGAGAAGGAACAATATGGGATTTATGTGCCTTTGAACAGGTTGTGATGGAACCCAGTGTGAGTGTGTATAGAACTGCATCACTGCCGTTTTTTTCAGGCCCAGCACGTCAGCGTCTCGATTGGTCCACCTCCCAAAGGACATGAAGGTAGCAGCAGGACCGTGGTCAGAACCGACTCATTAATGAAAGACGTCAAAGGAGGCTGACACACACTGAGCTGACAGTCCACAGTTAGTTATTTGGACGTCCAGCTCCATAATTGCCCCAAAAAGACCTGAGAAAGAATGTCTGGGTTTCCGCGCCTCGACACAAACAGGGTTTGGCATCTGACAACTTCACAGAGTTTTAGGAACAATAAAAAACTACCATTGTTTCCAGTGGGTTGTAGATTGAATATTTGGGCTCGGAGGGATTGTGGAAAAAATTGCCTGGACTGATAAACCACAATTTCTATTGTGTCACTCAGATGAACAGACTGGGGTGTTGGAAATAACAAAAACCTGTCACACATCCATATCAATGATCATCATTACAGGATTCTGGGATAAAGGTGTTGACATGTTTAACCTGCTTGCTTTCCTCATAAAACTGCAGAAAAGTTCAATGTGTCACTAGTTACTTGAACACAACCACCAGTATGAATACGTTTTTTGGACTTGTTGTCTTCAAATCGAAATGGTCTTTTGGTGTCACCCAATTTTATTTCTCATTGGTGAAAATAGAGAGTAAAACATCATAACCAGCAACAATGACCAAACTGAGCGAATTGTGTTTCAAATTTCCCTTTGGGTTGTGTCATGTGTGCAGCACACCCAGGGGAGACATACACATGAAGAACTGTACAAAACAATACTGTATATAAATTAATGAAATATACTGTAACAATCAAAGCCTGGGCCATGTGGTTTTTCAAGGCCAATACCAAAGCGAGGAAGAAAGAGATCTCTAATACCAATATATCAGCAAATATAATATATATATATATATATATATATATATAATGATGTGTATTAAAAAATCAATGATTTCATAAACAAATAATAAACTATAAAAAAAAAGACAACCAAATATATATAGAATATGTACATGCACATCTTTCCTGCTTTGTTTATTCTTTGAAATAAAAGGTTTCATAACGATGCATATTGGCAGACATGAGGCTGATTTTATTGGTTAACCGTACGCTGGCTTTTTGTCAACATATTCATTATTTAATTCCTTATACTGTACATAACATATGATGGTACATTTTTATTCATTTTGAACTGTCTCTTATTTATTTCAGTGTGTGACTGTAACCTCTCAGACTTTTCTTCCTGCACAAAGTAATATTTGATCTGCTGAGACAAAAATCCGTCTGACTCCCTCTTTTGCACTGAGACCCAACGGTTCACATATATAAGGTTTTCTCCAGAATGGTATATTTCATTAAGATTGGCATTAGAGGTTTCCTCTGACATGATTTGTTTCCGGGGTGAAGGAGCTGTGCACTCTGAAGGAGCCTCCCCACACCAGCCAATACAATTATCCCTGGGATCACTCACACACACACACACACACACACACTGAAAATCACCCTATCATCTCAGTTTTCCTTTGTATTGTCTATCATTTTCTTTAACTTCTCTTATTTACATCAGATAAATGCAAATCTGGCACCTGTTATCTCCTGAGCTCTCTCAATGCCACGTATATAGGGACCAATTTTCAGATATGTAAGTGATAAATCTTTCACCTTATGCAAAAGTATGATGGGAAAAGAATCAATAGATGTTCACAGTATGATATTTTTTCTTCTCAGCCCACATCTAATTGTGAGCATATCATAGTATTTCCCTACAGCGGCGATGCCTTTTTGAACTCTGCAGATGATACTTGCAAATTGCATATATTTCATCTATACTTGGATAGTTTACATTTTTTTTGTTCTATACATGGAGTCAGGAGAGAGCAATCATTCTGTGCTTTCATCCCAATAGCATAATGATTTTCCCACCGCTTGCTCTCTTGGGTAATGGTGATGGTGTATATCTGCTTTGGAGCCTGGCAGAGATGCAAAAACCCAAAGGTAAAGTATAAGGCCGGGTAGAAATTATCATTTGGTGTTGCTGTCTGGAGTCAATATCTCAGCAGTAGGTAATAAGCAAACAGTACAATCACAGACTGACGCAGCCTCACATGCAGAGGTATCCCTCTCTTGGATTGAACCCTTCATGCGTGCTAACCGACACTATTCTTTCTGTATTATCTCCCCTTCTGCACTCATATTTGTGTGCTCACAAAAACAAACGGGAAAAAATTTCTCTCGCTTCTACTTTTTTTTGGCATTAGAGTGCTTTGCTGCACTGGCTTCACGGGGAAAAAGAATCTGTAACGGCGCTGGCTGGCAGGCATACTTACACAGGCGCACTGGCTGAGAAATTCTGGATGATAAGGCCAGAATGTTCCGCTCTTCAATAGTCTTTATTGACCACAGGAGAGCGAGGCAGCGATGAATTGCCTTGGTCATCCTGTCAAACTTCCTCCATCGGTCTTCTCCTTTTCTCCGCCCCCCCCAAAATGATTTAGAAAAGGTGTTTTTTACAAGATAAGTTTCTGAGACTGCTGACATTTGGAGCAGAGCATCCCATAAGCGCCGGCTGCAGGATGAAACAGCCGACACTAAAGTCCAGGCAGCTACTTTATTACTGTATTCCCTCAAATTGTGACCTCAACTGCAGGAGGTAACGGGCCTTTACTTGAGGCAGGCTTGTATTAGATAAAGGCCTTTATTTCTTATACCCTTTACTTCTTAAGTGTAATTGGTCTCAATTTGAGACAAAGCCCAATCGGAGAGGACTGCAGTGCATGTCGAACAGGTTGCGGTAGCGAAGCAGGTGAAGTGGATTTCACCACTCGTGTTGATGTCTACACACTCTCAGTGCAAAAAAATTAAAAGGCCATTCGTTTTTTTGGATTTACATCTTTGTTGGAACTTTCTTTTTTCTCCTTACAAGTCTCTCATTTGAGTCCACTCCACTTCCTGTCTTAGTTTCACCTGTGCCATGTTGAGTTATGTATTAAAGCCTTGTGTTTCACCTGCCTTATCAGTTTGACTTGTCAGTTTCCTTGTCAGATTTCCAGCATTGCCCGTGTAATCTTGCAAGATCCTGACTAAGGTTTCTTTTTTACCTTTTTGCCTCTGGGTTTGGATTCCTCTGGCCTTTCCGTGTACAAGACCTATAGATTAAATTACAATTCTCTGGAACTTCTCTTGTGTTGCATCTGCTTTTATTTCATCTACCAGACATAACTTGTTTCACTTGCTGGGCCAAGCCAATTGGAGAAGCTAAAACAAAGCTGTCGCTATGTACTCAAAGCCCTGATCTATTATGAGACTATAGGCTATCAGACCTAAATGATTCAGGCTCATAAGAATTGCTCTCCAAGCACATTTGTTGGAAAAGATGCTGGGTTACTTTTCTGGTTACTTGTGGAACCATTTGACCCACCCGCCTTCACAGGCCCTCTAACCACAACCGCCATCCTCACTATCACCTCACACACATCCCCTCTTCATCCTCCTTTGTTATATCTTTGTCTGTAATGTCACAAGTTGTTTCCCTGGTGCTCATCTTGTCAGAAGTCCTGAGCGCACTACAAACTATTTTAATCTTGTTTTTAATGTTGGAAAACGACTGTGAACCCCCTCTGCATTCTCAGCCACCGTCTCCTGCCAGATAATGACATTCTGGTGAACTCCTTCAAGGACCTCTGCCTGGATTTAGCTGTGCAAGCCAGAACCAGATAAATTGTCTTCAAACGTTCCCCCCATTGTTCAGGGACAACACTTTCCTCAAGAGTGAGGTATGGAAAGTGCAACGAGAATAGAAGGCTTGTAAACGCTGCGTTCATTTTGAGCTTTAATGAAGAGATTTAATGAGGTAATACAATTATGCCTAAGAAACTTTTTAGAAAGAGCCAGAGTGCATTGTATTCTTCGATGGCTTATCCCACAGGCTGGTGACTCCACATCCCCCAAATCCTGTATAGCCTGTGGTGTAGAATAATTCCAAATTATCTCCTGGTAACCAGCAGACATGACCATGGCCTCAAGAACAGGATGTCAAGTGAAGATAATAATTAGCGTTATTCTCATTGATGAAACATGAATATTAGACCTTGGCCTTCAACTGAAGAAAAGTATGAACAGAAAAGTCTACTTTCATGGTTTTAGGACAATAATTACTTTGTTTCTGAAGCAAACTATTGAAAGGCTAAGATTTTTGTCCTGAGATTTGCAAACTTTAAAGCAGAGGTCTTCAACAGGGGGTCCGCGGCCCCTAGGGGGTCCGCGGAGGTACTGCAGGGGGGCCGCGAAATCTTTGGTTGATTAGACAATTTTTTTAAATTTTTATAATTTTTCTTTTTTTTTCTTTTTTTTTTCACTAATTTAATTGTCTTTCAATACACATTAACATGCATTAACATGAAAACCTCTTCCAGAGTGCTCTGGACCTCAGACTGCTATGGGGGTGTCTGAGGTCCAGAGCACTCTGGAAGAGGTTTTCTTCCAGGATATCTCTGTACTTGGCCGCATTCATCTTTCCTTCAATTGCAACCAGTCGTCCTGTCCCTGCAGCTGAAAAACACCCCCATAACTTTCCAACAAGGCAATGACCCTAAGCAGACAGCTAAAATAACAAAGGAGTGGCTTCGGAACCACTTCGTGACCATTCTTGACTGGCCCAGCCAGAGCCCTGACCTAAACCCAATTGAGCATCTCTGGAGAGACCTGAAAATGGCTGTCCACCAACGTTCGCCATCCAACCTGACGGAACTGGAGAGGATCTGCAAGGAAGAATGGCAGAGGATCCCCAAATCCAGGTGTGAAAAACTTGTTGCATCATTCCCAAGAAGACTCATGGCTGTACTAGCTCAAAAAGGTGCTTCTACTCAATACTGAGCAAAGGGTCTGAATACTTATGACCATGTGATATTTCAGTTTTTCTTTTTTAATAAATTTGCAAAAATTTCTACATTTCTGTTTTTTTTTTCTGTCAAGATGGGGTGCTGAGTGTACATTGATGAGAAATAAAATAAACTTTTTTAGATTTTAGCGAATGGCTGCAATGAAATTTAAAGGGGTCTGAATACTTTCCGTACCCACTGTATGTTTATAAATGGCAGTGGCATGGCCACCCTGTACCTTGCACATGTTTAAATTAAAAACATGAATATATGAACCTGTGTAATATTTGAATAGCTTAGTATTGAATGAACAATATCAGGGTAGTTATGTTGAACATGGCACTAGATCCAGTTTAATATAAAACACAATTTTATGCAATATATATAGTAGGGGGTCCCTGCTCCATCTCTCCACCTGTTTGGGGGTCCTTGGCCTGAAAAACGTTGAAGACCCCTGCTTTAAAGAATTGTAAAGCATTAGATAAGGATGGGTTAGGGTTAGGGTTATGTTTCGTGTCACTAATGCTCGTCTCTGTCTCTGGGACAAGATGGACCATGATAGAGTCTTAAGTCTTCAGAAAATAATCAAACTTTGACTTCTACTGACCAAGACTTGTTATCTGTTTCTATTGTACTTTAAGTTTTTTGGGGTTTCTCTGTTTGCATGCATGCTTGACCAGAAATATTCTCTGTCAACACCAATTATAAACACAGCCATCTTTTATCAGACATCTGCGCTGAATATTCTTCATCATCAACATGAATAGGAGGAGATTCATTATTTACTGAGAAGGTAAAACGTTAACATTTAAATTGCTGATATATTCCTGCCCTCTCCGGAGGTTCCCCGCTGGTATTTCCACAACATATGACTGAATAAGGAAATCTTGGTAACTGCCTGGAAAGAGCCTGTTAGCCTCCCTGCTGACGAACCCCCTTGTTGGCACAGTGTTAGCGCCATCGCTTTGGGTACTTGAGCTCATAGTTTTACGTAAGATCCCTGCCAAGTGCTTTTATCACAATTTCCCCATGCTGCATGTCTTCAGTAGACATTTTTCTTTCCCCTGTTTTCATGTAATGTGTATAATTAATGTTTTCGGTACATGGCTGGAGAGAAAAAAACAATATATGCTTATGAAAATACCCTAAACACTGCTTCTTATTTACACATCCTCAATAGCTATTGATTTTCCTCTTCCCTGATACAGAGCCCACGTAATTCTGTAGCTGCTGGTGCATCAGCTCAGCAGTCAGCAATGCACGCAGGTCTGTCGATCAATTTGCCAGCCGGCAAAGGGCAGTAAAAGAGCTTGAAAAGAGAGGGTGGTCTGTGTCTTTGCTTCAACCAAATTCATTCCCGATTCGCCACAGTTTTCTTGTCCCAGCATTATTGCATTTCCCTAAAATAGAAAGATAGTAGTGAGAAAAATAAACATGCAGCAAACTAGGTCATTGGACCGGACAGCTCCAGATTGTGCTTCTAGAGCAGCAGGGGGTGAATTATGTGAGAATGGTTTATACAAGTGGCTCATTATATCCCGAGTCCCTTAAAGTACAGCAAGATCAGAAAAACAAACAATTAAAGAAAAAGTTCATCATTTCGGCATTTCAGTCGCAGACTCGGAGAGAGCCAGCAGCTATTTCCTGTTTATCAACAGGATGAATACGTTTGTACTGTATGTGAGTGTGTGCGTGTGTGTGAGTGTGTGTGTGCGTGTACTTCGATTTGTGAGATAGCGGAGAAAAAAAGAAAAAGAATGTGTACAACTATACTCCCAAAACTAAACTAAATTGAAATAAATGACTGAAACAGTGCGATGAATATACAAAATCAATGGTAAATAGTGGCAACAGCAACTTGGATAAGTGATGTTATTTTACTTCCTAAAATTTTGGATGGCCTAGTCTTCTCTAAATGATAAACTGCAGTCTGGAGCTTGACTCCGAGCACAGAGGGGACAGAGAATTCTTGTGGGGCACCTCTGATAAACGCATCCATTAATTATCTACAAGAGTCACACAGGGCTGGAGACACTGCTAGCAGACACTGTACAGGTCCCCAGTCTATCACAGGGCTGACATATAAAGACAAACAACCATTCACCCTAACCCTAAGGCTTTTAAAAGAGTCTCCAATTAACCTTAGCGGCATGTCTTAAGACTGTGGGAGGAAGCGAGAGCAAACCCACACAGCCACGAGGAGAACTGTGTGACTATGATAAAGCCATTTCAAAATTCTCAGCTGTAAAATAGCTGATTCTGTCCTGTCCTGTCCTATGAACTTATTGTCACTTATTATTGGCCGGAGGTAAGAAAAGACAAGAGAGAGCAATGTATTATGAACTCTGCTCTGTCGTAAAAAAAAGGGTATGAGAGACTGAGCTACTATGTATGATGTATTTGTAGGGTGCAAAACCTGACTGGTGACTTTGAATCATAGACTGTACATGAAGATGGACGCCGCCATCTTGGTATTTTGTAGGCAGAGTCTTTGCAGTTGTTATCAGGAGATGGATTCATGGTAGCGTTGATACAGGCTCTCTACCAATCATACTTTGGTTTGGCTTCATTTTTGCTAGATTGTCATGTCGTCCACCTTTTACAATTTATCGTAGCAATGTAGCAATGAACCTGTCTTTTGAGTATCGCTACAAAAAACGCAGTAAGTTCTTAACAAAAGACCAAAGTCCGAACATGTGGGCGGAGCCGAGTAAGATAGATAAAAAGTCTGTGAACCAACAGCTCTGTGACCCTGACCGTGTGAGATAGTGAGTCATGCATATATTTTGGTTGAAAGATGGACTTTACAGCAAAATGGAATTGGAGAGCCGCCCTGTCTCTTTTCTGTGCTCTCTCTCATGATCACTTTTCATTTCCAGAATATAGTTTTTCATGAAACACTTTGATTAAACATCAATTTGGATAATAATTTAAGGCTGCATGTAGACGGTGTGATCCAAACCCACGTAATCTTAGGCTCCTCCTAAACTAAACGAAAAACCCTGCGACTCGTACTTTAATGAGTTTTAAGCTCGATCCGTGAGAGCACATACTGATTGAAGATTCAATCCATGGCCTGAGGACACATTTCATGACGAGAGAAAGTTATTTCATTGCTGCTCTGTCACAAGTTCTCCCTGCAGGGCGCTGAGGTGAGAGGATTTCACAGGTCTCCGCTCTTTTACCCCGACACTTTTTCCACGCATACATTTCGCTAACCAGAAGATTAGAGGCCCAAACTTGGGGCCAGAAGATTACCAGTTCGAATCCCTGGACATGCTATGGAAATCGGGACAAGGGGGAGAGGAGCAGCATTTCTTTATCCTGCCCAGAGAAGTGTCATTTAAAGAGAGGCCGGAGGCGAGGTACATTACCCACATCTCCACTCAGGCTCCAACAGTAAAAGTCTGGACTATATTTGGACTAAGCAGCTTTTTTTGGTAAGACGTGTGTGTGTGTGTGTGAGTGTGTGTGTGTGTGTGTGTGTGTGTGTGTGTGTGTGTGTGTGTGTGTGTGTGTGTGTGTGTGTGTGTGTGTGAGTGTGCAGCCGGGCATGACTACAAACGGGGTGCACACTCCTCGAAAACCTTATACCACGTAATAAAAGCCCTCAATGGGAAGGGTTTTCTGGGTTTTGGCTAACAGACTCCCTATCATCTGCCCGTCCCGTGTTCGGGAAATATAATCCAGACCTGCTGCCACATGAAAATCTTTCAATTACCGTAACTCATGGCAAGACAGTGACTGAGGATTTGGATTTAAAATCAAAATGGTTCCGCTGTGCCACAGGAAATCAGCTTGCCTTGGTAAAGGAAGTATTTGAAATAAGAGCAATACAGCACAAAACTCAGAAATAAGATAAATATGAAGAAAACATTGACTCTACATGCAGACAAAAGGTTGATGGATTAATTTGATGTCACGTGTTGTGTGTCTCTCCTTTTCGCATCAGACGTGAACCTCGACACAAGGAATAATCAAAAGCTATTGTTTTCTGTCTGCTGTCTTTTTTCTTAGGTTAAATTAGTCATGCAGCCATTGTGTTACGGGGTCTGAAGCAGAATGTGACACGCTGCTTTTACTGTATGAAGATCATCCCACACATACACACACACACACACACACACTTGCACATACACACTCAAATAACTCTTGAGAGAAACCCTCCCCAGAGATTACACTGCTCCATTTAGTGTGAAGAAAAAAATATATCCTCCTCAGCCGTGAAGGGAAAGCAAAGACGGTAAGAAGGTAAGTAAAACATGGGAATAGCAAATAGCCCTCCCTGGAGGACAGCGGCTGACAGTGGAAGACAGTTGTTGGTTTTTGTTTGATTTGAGCTACTGAATTTTTTAGAATCCTGGAGCAGATGTGTGGACCAGAAATACACACGTCACTAGAAACTGTATTTGCATTTACGGTTATAATAGAATATGATTTCCTTTTTAAAAAATTGATCCTTTGTTATGGAATATATTAACTGAATTGCAATAAGCGGAATGTAATAAGATGAAATTTCATTCTATTGTTCTGTATTTCCATCCCGATAATTCCACCCTCATATACGTCCTCTTACACTTTTCACAATTCAAATTAAGTTCTTGCATTTCAATTTTGCTTTACTGAAAGACACATGTAGTTTTTGAGGAGGAGGAGCTTCACCAAACTTGCGTGTGATGGTGAGAAATACAAGAACATGGACCAATCCTCTGCCTAAACAAAATCTGAATCAGAACATTCTGAAACACAATCCCGCTGCTTTCAGACATGCACTGAACTCTCCTTAAATTATCCGGAGGGGTTGACAATGAGAATGCAAATGTCTGAGCCAGTTACTGTGCGCACTCTCTGGAGTTTATCCTACCAGCCCCCCAGTAAAACTTCCATAAAGATGTTTGAGTGAGCCCATGTGAGAATACAGCCAAACAGCAAAAAATATCAAAATACATATCTCAGGATTAAAAAGAGGAGCCACACACATAGAAGATGCAGAAGAAGAAAGCGACTTGGAACGACAATAAGATTCAAGAGCTTTTGGAGATAAGAACCAATATATAACAATAGATGACTGTTCAATATTTAAAGATTAAAAAGGACATTTCATGTGCAGACTCCCAAAGCCAGTGTAGCCTTTTCATTAATTTCAAATGGTTGATTTTACTTAACAAATATCTGGGGAGGGGGTTGTGACTAAAACCTCCGTCCATACAAAACGCTTTATGTAGTTTTCAGTTAAATCCAATCATAATAATAATTGTTTTCATGTTTAAGATATACCAGTTAAAAAATTTAATTTCTACTTCAAAAAGAAAACATTGCATTGATCCAGCATGCTCACACTTCTGCCTTTTCATATTTTGTCTTTCACGAGCGTTCTAATTGTTTTCCAAGGGTCTGAGGCTCCAAGCCGGTCGTTGACTGACTCGTACGACAGGAGAGCTTCGAGTTTTAACAGCTCACCAGAGGGATGATTAAGAGGGTTTTATTACTCTTTTATGAGTGACAGTATATTCTTGTGACTGTGATCTCAGTTTCATTAGGGACAGTTAACTGTGCTGCTCGATGAGATAAATAATCTTTCATTTCGCTGTCAGCTAATTGAATTTTTTATTACATTTGCAAAAAAAATAAAAACACTCGACGCATTATTTGATTTAGTTATCTTGTTTGATTAATCTCTGACCCCGATGATTGGATCAACCAGCACATGACACCTGGACATGTCTGGACTGACTAATTCACTTCTATGTTGATTTAGAGTACGTACACGTAACGTTAGTTAATTTATGTACTGATTATATCATCATTTACATTTTGACGGATTTGTTGTGATTTTTTTAATGGTTCAATATTACTGTTTGATGCTTCCTTTCACATATTCACACCTAACCCAGGGACTGTACATGTGTGTTGGATTTTAATGTGTTGGTTTCTCACAACTAGCTTGTTTGGTCTGGACTTTCAGATCTTTCAGTGGGATCAGAAACAAAATAACAGGTGTGAAAAGTGCCTCAGACCACAGTCCAGAACAAAGTGTTTAGATCAGTGGTTCTTAACCTTATTGGAGGTACTGAACCCTGCAAGCTTCATCAGTGCATTCACCGAACCCTTCGTAATTGGACAAATAAAATATTATTTCTTCAAAACATAGGTATATATTTTGTTAGTGCACAAAATTAACCATGCATCAGGTGCACACAAAATCACTGTGTTCAAAGGACAAAACCAACAAACAGGAATTTCACACAAAAACATAACTAATATAATAAATAATATTTATTTCAAATCAATGCGACTTTTGCTGTTGCCTTACAGATACAGCGTCAGAAATGCCCGGCTTCACCTTGGCAAGTGCGACTCTTATATAATTTTCACAACAAAGTCTGTTCCTTTTCTTAATTTTCATGTCTACCATCCCCGAAAAGCATCGCTCGCAAAAATAAGTTGTAACAAACTGTGTGAGTATCTCAAGGGTCACCAAAACGTTGAGAGCGTTGTTGTTCTGAAGAGTTGCTGTTGAAGCTGGCTCTGCTGAATGACGTACAATCACAACAGCCACAAGTCGACTTCTGAGTGCACCAAGTTCCCTGCAGCACAGATATCAAAGCTAAGCAATGTGGCGTGATCAGCTGCAGCCAATGACAGCCAAGCGGAGGGGGACTTCACGAATAATACGAGTGGGCTGAATTTCTTTTGTGTAACTAATTTTTACTAAGCTGTTTTCAATGTGAAACTAAAACTAACCGAATCAAATAGTTTCAAAGACATGAACATTGGTTCGGGCTTTCATGTGTGAAAATGTCCTTTAATCCTGCATTTCTGCAACTCTGATAGTTAGTTAATCAGTGTTGATATTTAGTTATCTTCATTCTTTGGTCTTTAAGTCTTTAGGTAGTGTCAGTCCTTGCTTTCATACACAGGCTGCACTCAAATGTAGTTATATTTTCAAAAGAGGACTGTTTCCATGGCAGCCGTGATGTTACAGATGAGGTCGATAGCCATGACGAACACTGAAGTTAGACAGCCAGTGTCTTTGTGGAAGAAAGGTGATGATATTTGGGTTTAAACATGCTTTGTAAAGGACAGCCTTCAGAATTGGGTCTTACACGTGTCAACTTGCATTGCTCATCAGTCTTCTCCTCAAAGCATCGAGCAGCGGTGAACTGCCTCAGCTTTAAGTCTTGCAAGTCTTCCATCAGCTCTCACAAAATGTCCCATCACTTTACTGCCTGCACCGACTGTCTGCTGAAACTTGTTTTTGGAATAACTGCCTCCTTTACACATGTCCCACTTTGCCAGGTTTTTTACTCTGTTCAGCAACTTCATGTTTTTGCAAGCGTTTTCCTGCTCTTATTTTTACATGTTGCGTGTTTTATTGCCTAATTTAACAGGAGAATAGGCTCATTTCCTGCTCACCAGGGGACAGTAGTTCAAATGGGCCTTTTGGTTTACTGACACTTTAGACATATGACATCACTCTATATTGTCGCTGAAGTAAATGAACAAATAAAACCCAGTAAGTTATTTGCTGTATGTTACAGAGTGCAAACATGGAAGAAAAAGGCTGCCACACACATTAATGAACAGTGAGTTGTTTTATTCCATTTATCAACATTTACAGTTTCAATGAGTAAAAAAAATCAACATGGTTAATCATCTGTATTTACATAGAGCATTTCTAGTCGTGGTGACTCAAAGCACTTTACAGAACAGCCATGCAGTGCGTTCTTGTGCAGTACTTTCTCTATGAAACACTGCTGACACAGCAATAGGACTCATTTTGAGTTCAGTGTCTTCCCCAAGGACACTTCAGCACACGGAATGAGGGTGTCGGAAATCGAACTGCCGACGTTCTGGTCAGCGGCTCTAGCTCGTGTGCCACAGCGGTGCCCATTAAACTTCTGCAATCCTACCAAGCGCTTGATGCTCTGATAGTTACCTCCCAAACCAAAGGAAGTTTATTTTAAAAGTGACAAGGGATTGACGGTAGGTTTGATGAATGGAAGTGAAAAAATATTCAATTATTTATCTAAATAAATCCCATATAATAGCTTAAATATGTGTGATATGGTGAAGAAAAACAATTGTTTGTAGAAATCTTACAGTTTCTCCCAGTTTAAGAGCCACAAACGAATACATGCCCCAGGACAACTCTGTTTTATCTATGTTGTGTAATGTGAAGTTTGGTCAAACAGCAATATTAGGCTGTTTTGGCTCAATTGTTGAGTGTCTGTAGGATCAAACGGCATAAACATGATGCTATGGGCATCTAGGAATTGATTTAAATTAAAGAAGTAAACTAAAGGAGAAGAATGGGACACTTTTCTTACAAGTTTTGTCAGAGAAAAGGCCACACCATGCTCTCCCACATGTACTTACTGATCCTTGCAGTTTTGCTTTCAGTTAATTATGGAGATTCCAAGAGTTTGGTTTTCATTTAAGAAAAGAAATTATTAAGAATCAGTCCTGTATTTTAATTAACAGCAGGGGAGGGACAGGAGGGGCGAGAAATCCTTTTTTATGGGGCAAAAGAGAGAAAGGGATGATACATGGTTGAATTTGATTAAGGTCATTGTAGATTTGCAGGATTTACAAGAGAGGGTGCAAAGCCGAGGAGAAAGAGAGATGGAGAGACACAAGGTGAGAGCAGGGACGGAGAATACTTCAGAGGAATGGCGCGAGGACTTGGGAGACAATTCATTCATTAAACCGATTGATTCATTGTCAGAGTTCCTGTGTTTAGACAACGCAGGGCCCCAGAGACTGGGCAGGCGATGGTGTTTTCAGGAAAGAATGAAGTTCGGAAGAGGGAAAGAGAGATCACCGGCCAAAGTGAGATAGATAGAGGGTGTGTGAGACACTGAGAGGGGGACGGAGAGCAGGGAGTTTAAAGGGAAATATGAAAACAAGACAGAGCAGCTCGTCAAAAAGAATGTAGACCAAGATATAGAAGCTATATAAAAGATATTAGATTTCTTTTTTATCAATTTAATAACAATTTTCTTGTTATGAGACAATATTGTGTGTTTTTATTATGCTCCCATATTATGAAAGCATCAATATTCATCACAGAACATTCACCATTAGGCTGTCACATCTCAACAGCATATTGATATTCAAATATTGAGTTGGAATATGATATGAAACAATATGTTGTGTTGATATTTTAGCTCTAACACTGTCATGCACATGTACAAACAAAACAACAAAAACAAGTGTACAGAAAAAAAACTCACAATGTCAGCAAAGGCACACAAGCATCATCAACAATTAAATGCGTATGAGTAGAGTTTATTCTAAGTATAAAACTGAACCGCATGTGCCATAACATTATGCTTAATATGTCAGCACTTGATGTTGGCCTATTGTTAGCTATAACTTTCAGTTAGTAACCACCCCCATGTCAGTCACTTCTTTACTTACAGTCAATAGGCCTCACTTTGGACAGTGCATTTCTGTCAAGCTGTGGAAGTTTTTACAGGACATGTGAATTACAATGTACAGTATTCATACTGTTGGGCAAGGCCCAGTGATCCGACTTAGAACAAAGGGTCGTAAAACCTTAGGCCAGGCTCGGGTAACCCCTTACATTTAAAAATCCAGCATGGGCCCTTATCTCCATGTGGCAAAAGATCACGTCCTGGTCCCCCACGGTAAGCCCGCCCCTGGGGGCCAAATCCTGACAACTCAATTGGCTGGAGGGCCACACTGACCCCTGACCCCTCCTCCCAGAGGGGAGTCACCTGAGACATGACTTAAAAGGGCTGAACTCACAGACTTCTCCCTCTCTTCACTCAGATGCCCAAGCAACAACAGAACCCCTCCGGGGTTCTACTAGTTAACTCGGTATTTTTAAGAGACTCTCTTCGTCCTCCTCTTTTCCACGCTGCTCAAGTTGTCTTCTGACCTCAAGAGGTCTAACCACACGACTCAGTAACTAAGGAGGCGATTAGACGTTTGTTTAATATCATTTTTATTTGAAGTCGTTTCATTTTCTTCTTATCTCAGTCAAAGTTTTATCTTGATAGGACCTTTCCGGTTTTAACTTGAAATATCGAAACAGGAAGTGCCCCGCTGGACGGACTCCGACACTTCTATAGACTTCCCTTTTTCCAACGATCCACAAACGGCTTCCACAAAGCCGTTCCCTGCAGAAGCGCGACGTTCATCCCGCTGAGGAGTAAGAGGCAATCCACTCCGTTCCTGTAAAACAGCACGATCTCCGCTGTTACAGAAGAAGACGAAGTTTCATTCCGTCAAGGCAGCACGAATAATTCGCTTCCTTTTCCGGTCCAGCGGCCGAGCCCGGAGCTCCGCTCGTGAGAGAGACTACGTGATTCACTGGCCCCCGACACATTCGCGCCGAGGTGCAGACACACCGCGAGGGTGGTACAGTAAGAGGCTTGATTATCTGGGCAGATGTTAGTTTTGATACGTAGCATATTATTTAACATTTGATTGTATTTGTTGCGAGACCGCTGAGTCTCATTGTTTTAGCCGGCTACGACGAGCCGCTACTTCCGGTTCATTTCCGGGTTTTGTGTTAGTGCTTGAGGCCGCGAGGAAAGCCTCCAGCCACGCACTGTTAACGTCTGTGTGAGTCTGCAGTGATTTCACCGATCAGAACCTCGGCCCACAACGCTCGCTTGAGGGCTGAGGGGTGAATCACAGTTAACTCATCTCAGGCGTGTACTTTTAAGAGCTTCTTTGAACTCTCCTTCCATGTTTTTCTCATGTTTTCTCTCTCTCTCTCTCTCTCTCTCTCTCTCTCTCTCCTTCTAAACCGACCTATACACACTTCTGACCTGTATTTATAATACAGGTCATGTCACATAGTTAAATCTATGCTTAGAGAGGCTGAACACATCTGGAAACCATTCGGCCCCCAAAGCCAAGCAGAGATAAGAATTCTCTTTGTCTAAAATTTCCTTTGTGTAATTCATGTGACGACCACCAGTGTGCGCTCCGGCCACATGGTGTCATTAACATAGACTCCATCTTGAATAACGCAAGTTAACCCACCATTTTGAGTCTATTATTGCCACGCCTCCGCTCTCTCTCTCCTCCCATCCTGGCTCTAAATTCATAACGGCTCCGCCATCTTGTTTTGTAGTCAATCCGCCATTTTGAGAGTTTTTAGGCCTTGATTCCACGAATCATGATCGGCCTCCATCTTAGATGTGATGTCACTACGCGTCATCGCCACCCCCCCTTCTTTTTCTCTCTCTCGCACACACACACACACACACATTGATAGACACAGACAGACACACACACACACAGAGACACATAGATGGACCAGAGGTTACATGCGTGTTCTAAATTGTGATAAGCTGCTGTTGTTATCTTTGAAATATGGGAGTTTGTTAAGATGATGAATCATTAAATAACACTAACTTTATTTCACACACACACACATAGACACACACACACAGAGAGACACTTTGACACAGACACACACACACATAGAGACAGACATACATAGGTAGACCGCAGGTTGTCCATGTATTTTCTGAATTGTGATAAGTGCTGCTGCTGTGTTTACCTTTGAAATATTGGAGCTTGTTAAAATGATAAATCATTGAATAACATTATAACTTTATTTCCCCTTTTTAATAAATACTTTTGTAATTAAAGTATCTGTAGTCTGTGATTATTTGTGCATATGTATGTGATTGCAGCTGGATTATGATCGCCTGTGCTCGAACTTAGAAGCCTTCACTGTTTATTAAGTAATCGTTAATATTAAAATATTGACATTATTAATTTGACATTTATCATTATGAGACTGATAATTATAGCTTGACATCGTTGGCCCCTGGGAAACCAGGGTGGTGCCCCCCTTTCTCAATTATTAATATAGATAGTATTATTCTTAAATTGATAATTTTATTGTGTTGGACTAATTATTTTCATTATTCTTGGTTGATAACCTTATCATTGTTAATTGATAGCTTGTACTTTCTAATTGATAATTCCTATTTTCTCATTAGTGGTTTTATTGTTATTTGATTACTGATCATCTTCAATTAATAATTTAATTATTTTTGATAGATAATTTTTATTATTTTAATAATCATATTTCATGATTATTATTAATTAGCCAACGTCAAGTCTACTCCTATTGCACAACAATACTAAATCCAATCTATCACTATGTTGGAAAATAACATCTATGCCATATAAGTTTCCTTTGTTTGCTTTTCAGTGGTCAAGGACTTTTGAAAGTTCTGGTTTAAACTGTTATTTCAACTTCTAATTTGACATGGCAACAAAAAACTTATTTTTGACCTTCGTTTTTTTAAACTTTTTTACAGCTGGTAATGTATCGATATATCGGAAAACACTACACAATCCCAAAGTGAACACAATATACTGCATTTGTCTAAAGCCCCATTTTACCAATTTCCTCACTGACAACACTACTCATTCATTTCAAGAGAAAACGCCAACTTTTAACTCACAGGTTGAAGTGTTTGGAAAAGAAAAAAAAGTTGTTGTCAAACAGCACAAGGTATTTTGATCATAACTTCCAAAACTGCTGTGTCATTCCCCAGTCATCTCCCAGGTTTCAGGCTCTTGCAGGTTGTTGTACCAACATTTAATCTATATCAAAGTGTTCCCTGTGTTGTCTTCCAGTACAAGTCCTCTCTCTCTATGTCTGTGTTAAAAAAAAACTCGCACACACACCACAGAAAGTTTGCCTCCATGTCCCCCTCCTGCCAATCCCCAGTTGGTATCTGCTCCAGAGAGAGCGCTCAGAAATCTCCTCCCCCATGGCATCACCGGACGCCATCTGAATCATCCCTAACAGCCCCACAGTGCCTGGCAGGGCCCCCCCGCAGCAGCTCCCCCGTGAGCCCCTCCAGCAGTTTCTGGACGATCAGTGCGCTCCAGCTTTTCTATCCCTGCCCAGAAGTGACAGAGGGGGGTTCGCTTCAATTTATGTGATAGAAAACACTGCTCATTTTTCATATGACAGATTCCGCCATGCCCACATCTGTACACTTTAAACCCTATATTAGAGCGTCGGGTAATGTATGCGTCAGCATTTGTTAGGCCCGCAGGACAGATGTTCAGAATCGGTAGCGTGAGTGATTAATAACCCATAGCAGCTATTTTTATGTGGGGGGAAAAATGACTATCCAGAACAAAGCTGCCAGCCCCAGTCCCCTCTAAAGGCATTTCCATCAGCCTCTTCAACAGATATGAGTTGTTGGAATGGTGCCACTTCGCCCAACACTCAAGGTCGCTCTTTATCTGTGCTCCTGGACAGGCAGGTGACGCACACCAGCCCTTAGGCAAGGACATCGGGAGCAAGGAGAAATCCACCAGTTTCCCCCAGATATATGACAGCTTGCCTCTGGGGGGGGGATTAAATACACCAAAGTAATGCTACAGGGAAGAACCTGCCAAGTTGTCAATAATCACTAGCCTGCACAGGCGCCATGGGAGTTAAAGGTTTCGACCAACTCCTCAAAGACATCTCGGGCCCAATCGCTGTGATATATATCTTCCTTGTTCTAAGTCCCAGTCCTCAGAGCACATATACACCTGGGGCCATTTAAGCCCAGTCCCTTTCCACTAAGGCTGGACATACATTGTGCAACTTCCAAATGTTTCCACCTCACACTCTACGAGTAGATTGTTTGAGATGTGCATGGAGCCAAAGGTCACGATTTATGTGTGCACACTGCTCCAGTTGTCTGACGTTACATCGACTCCTACGAACAAGCCCCTGACTGGGGTTTTTGTCAAAGAGGAAGTCAAAGTTTGTTTGGTAATTTTGTGAACAAGGCGTCTGCATATAAAGACGTGGGTGGTTTGCAAGACGTGGGCATTTGGGGCTGTTTTGAAGAAAGAAAGTGCAATACATTAAATACAAAAGACATCATGAAAAAGTGTAAAAGCATACGAAAATAAAAAGCATTTACCTTCAACTCTTCATCTCCTTCTTTTTCTTTCTTGTGAAATTGCTTCCAGCCATAAAATACATATACTACTACTGCGTTTTTGCCATTTCATGCAGACGCAGTGAGGGAAAAAGGTGCTGATTTGGGCGGAATCGACTCGTGACTATGCTTCAAGAGCCTGACGGCGGTCGACCGAATTTCCTGATGTGTCAGAAATTCATCCGACCATCCTATGCATCTAAAAATCGGTCAGACTCTAAAAATGAGTCGCACAAAATCTGGCTCAATTCGCACAGTGTATGCCTGACTTGAGGGCTTTTTATTAACCGCTTTTCAGATGGCGCATCAGACTGTGTTGTATTTAACCTAGTTGACCATGGCAGGAGAATCCATTTCACAAACAAATGCTCTTGTGTCTTTTTCATTCCAGAGTAAAACAGGTCATCGCCACGAGTGTGAGGACAGAGCTGTGTGACCTCCCCCCTTTCTAACCTGAACTGCCTTGTTTTAGTGGCCTTCCACTTCCATCAGACTTAAAAAGAAATCATTTAAAGTGAAATAAAGTGCGGCACGAATACAAAAAGCCGAGAGCCTGATGGAGAACAGCAGACGGGCACAATGAGGCGAGGTAAAAGCTGAATGCCAGCTAAGAGACAAGAGGTGTGGGGGGGGGGGGGAAGCAGCTCAGGCTTAGACAGATAAAAAAGGAATAAAGGAGAGACAAACAGAAAGCGGCGGCAGTGGAGAGAAAGGAAGAACAGGTGAAAGAGAGATGACAGAATGGACTTACGGTAATGACCGGCAGTATTGAAGATAGAGAAGGAGCAGAGGAGTGTGTGGATTTGCATGTGAGTTCGATTTTTGGTTTTATTATCTGTCACAATAACAGGTGTTTTCTGCCGATGAAGGGGGGGGGGGGGGGGGGGTTGCAGGGTAATGATATGACCCTGTGTATCTGCTCGGAGAGCGGATATTAAAATGAACTGAAAGCCAACACCCTCATCATTTCCTGATGATGTGACCTTGAGGAGAAAACTAAATTAAAAAAGAACGCCCTCAATGTGACGTGAGTTAGCAGGCGGTCATTTAAGGAAGAAATGATGTTGGTCGTGTCTGGTTTTTAGCGACTGGCGTTTTGCGGCCCGAGGTTGCCCCTGCTGTTCCCTATCAGGTGAGAGATTGGCAGCAGCCCTCCTGGTTCTGATGTGCCAAATAGCGTCTGTAATTAGCTGCGCGAGATAGATAGCCAAAAACCTAGAGACCCACCACAATGTTCTACAAATACATGATTAAAAAGCAATTGGCAGGAGATTATGACCCACTTCTATTATAACCTTGTGCAAGTCGAAAGAAAGGCGGCAAATGAATGCCTGGCAGAGTTTCACTTCTCGGGAATAGTGTTTTTCTTTTTTCTAGGGGCTCTGCCACCTGCCAGCTGTAGGAATTTCCACAGTGTGCGTTATATGTGAGCCAGTCGTCTCTTTAGTTTGACTGAAAGACTTGGTGGCATGAGATGGGCCTCGTGGGGAGACATGGAAAAAGTAGAAATCTGCATTTTTAAACGATCCAAGATGCTGTGTTGTCCAAATTATTATAAATTTAAGAGATGGCTTGTTCACTTCTGTGCAGAGAGAAGGAAAATAAATACACGGCAGTCAGGACACAGTTTGCTGAACTTGGCAAGTACACAGGAAACAAGAGGAACAGCTCTGTCTAAGGGTTTAAAATCCACAAACAAGCACTTGTAAAGTTCATAAACTGACATGTTATATCTTATTTATTTAGTCTGTACAAAAATACACAACAAGGTGTAACTTCAGTGACTGCCAAGGAACCAGGAAGTCCCAGCGCCCAGCCAAGAAGTGTTAATTGGCTTGGCTGTTTAACCCTGATCCTTGGCAAAGAGAGGTATCAATCTTCTCATTTCACACACAACAAAGAAAATGGAAATATAAAGTGGTTAGAACTGTCCCTTCACAGCAATGAGGTTCTTGGTTCGAATCTTGGTTCGAATCTTGGTTCGAATCTTGGTTCGAATCTTGGTTCGAATCTTAGTTCAGTCAGGGGTCTTTCTGTATGTGTGGCTTTTTCTCTTGCTTCCTCCAACAGTCCGAAGACATGCAAGTCAGGTTAATTGTTGTTTCTTCAGTTGAATATATATATATTTAGATATATACATTTTATTTTCTATTTTAAATTTTTGATATTCTGTTTTATACTATTTTATTCAAATTTTGTTTTTTTGGGTTGTAATTACTTTGAGCATTGCTAGAAGAGAGCTTGTGACTCAAGCATTGCATTGCCAGCAACAATAATAAACTCTTGATTCTTGAATCTTGTTTCTATTTGTGTGTTGGTCCGGTGATGGACTGGCGACCCATCCTGGGCGTACCCCACCTCTCACCGAATGTCAGCTGGGATTGACCCAGGATTCAAACTGGGAAATGTACGGTGCCTTTAAATAAACTTTATGGACGCTAAATCATTTAAGTTCACCCTGAGTTACATTATCACATAAGTATAGTGTATATTCGATATGAGTTCCAGCTCTTCATCAAAACTTTATGTGGTTTACATGATACACTATTTCAATGAAATGGAAATATTCTAAATATTCAAGAATCAGCTTGATGTGTTTGGCATAATATGAGATCCCCAGTCCATTTTAAAATAAACATCCTTGGACTTGAACAATGTGTGGCTGCACGGCACTCGGCTCAAGCAGAGGCTGCGATGACTAATTCAGCAGCCACTCAAAAAGTTTAACCGTCTACGTGTTCATGAATCTCCCGTTTGATTTCTTGCCATTTAATTAACCTCCGTCCCTGCCTCCAAACAAGTGGCTGCATTCTAATCTTCACTTTCTTTTATTTCCACAACTGACCCAATTTCTCTTGCTCACTATTGACCTCCTCTTGAATAGCGAGGGGAAAAAAACATTGTATTAGGGGATTCTTAATAGAGGAAGAGAGGAGCAGAGACGTGGAGCCAAACCGCACATAATGTGGGAATGATTAGAAACAGAGGAGGAGCGTGTGAAAGGACATAGGGGGGGAAAAGTACATATGAAATATTAGAAACATTAATGGACATGATAAGGGGAGCTCTTTAGCCACATGCAGAGAGAGAGAGAGAGAGAGAGAGAGAGAGAGAGAGAGATCTGATTCAAACATCCCGGCGGTGCGGCCTTGTTACATAAATAAATAAATAAATAAAAATCCACTCAGCACTCACCCAGGAATTTATTCATAGGAGTATTTATAATGCATGTCCGCAGAACGAATTACTTCCCTGTGCACCTGGGCACGGCCGTGCGTATGGCGTGTAGCCTTTGCATGTCAGTGCAAAAGTGCGCATCCTGGTGTGTACGTGATTCTTTTTTTTTTTTTTTTTTGCATGTGCAGTCTTTCTGGGAGACGGGGTAAGTGCTGACTGATGAGAGAGCATTTGTTTTAATGAGCCTCGAGAGTGGATTCACCTTGAGAGAAATTTGGTTTCGCACATAATACTGTTTCTGCTGCTGTCGGAGGACATCTCAAGCATACAGCATCATGGAGTGTGTGTGTGTGTGTGTGTGTGCGTGTGTGTGTGTGTAGAATCTGTGCTGTTGTGAATTGGTTTTAAAACAAACTTTGAATGACTGTAACCTACAGAGATCCCAAGGTCATCAATGGGGCCCAGAATCACAACAATCTCCTAAAAGAAAAGCAGCAGCAGCCCCTCAGCTCTAAACTCGAGATTCCAAAAGAGGTGGAGCTACAGGTGGTACCCAGAGTTCTGCATGGCTTCTGGCATCCTCCCCAGGACCTCTGCCTCAACATCCTCTCCCAGCAGCTCAGCATAACGGCTGTTGGGCTGCCAAAAGCCATCGAGGACCAGGCGTCCAGACTCCTGCCCTCCCTGCATGTTCAATTTGCACTCTCACTCTCCACCAGGAAGCAAGAGGTCCTGACGATCAGGGCAGCACTCAGCACGCCATGGTGGAGAAAAATCAACTACTCCTCCACTGGACTCTTAGGATCCATCACTGATGTCATAGCAAAAAAGATCTGTGAACTGTACCAGACAGAGTTCCAAGAGGGCGTTTGGAATGCCCTATAATATAGGAGTGGAGTGAAGAAATACAGTATTTACCTCCAAAATATAGTGTAGTAGAAGCATGAAGTTGCATCAAATTCAAAAATGGTAAAGTATGTATACAGTTATCAAATAAATGTAAATTGTAGTCTTTTTTTTCAGATTATATCCAGATACAGGGCTGATCAGTTTTCAGAAACACAGTTTTTTTTCAAACACCAAGACTCCTTGAGTATATTAGTGTAAAAAACGTTAAAAGTTGTTAAAAGAAACACCAACACTCAACATCCGACAAAGTTATTTTTAAATTTCACAACATTCTCACCATATAAATGCGACACCACTCTGATAATTAACCAGAATCAAATATAGAGAACACTACCTCTGTATCTATAAAAGTAGCTGCAGCCGGGGTTTGCAGGGATTTCTCAGCCAAATTGATGATAATTTAATGTAATTTAATGTCACTTGGATTATATTAAATTATATATTTTCAGTTTTTTTACATCCCACCTTTCAGACAGTGAGATAGTTTAAGAGATCCCGGATCATCCACCCCGCTGACTTTCTTCGAGACACTTAATAACCTGGTGTGTAGGTGGGGTCAGTGAAGCATTTAATGGTCTGATTATTCATGTGCCACTGAACTAAATTAGAATTAAACATTAAGATAATATCCTTCCATAAAGGTTCCTCCAACTGGTTAATCCAGAAATTAAGATTTAAATATTTTAGAGTCTCTAACCCATTAAACACAACCACATTATTCGAGTAGGAGCTGATTTACAAGAGTTTTTTATATTCCTCATATTGGCAGAATGTCAGATGTGGTGGATTTGATGTGAAACAGCAGACATCTGTTCGATGTCTGTGTTTCCATGGGGCCGACGACGATATTTACAGTGAGGAGTGGAAGCAGTGATTGGAATACTCACTCACATATTAAGATCATTTCCTGTGAATGAGATTCAGAGTGAAATTTAGCTAGTCCTCAATTTGCTCGAGAGCCCTGGAGCCTCTTTAAAAAACGTACGAGACTGAGTGAGTGCTGCTGCCATGTGCGAGAGAAAAAGCCACTTCCACTTTGAGCCTCTAGGTGTCCCCATAACTAAATCCCCGCCTCTCTCCTGCCCCTCTTCTGTGTGAGCTGTCGTTGACTGTTTACATCTGCACATGGCGGAAGTGGTTTTACCGTGTCAAGTTTTTCCCGAATATTTACAAAATACAGCGATGACAACTTTAAGGAGCTTTACAGAGTGACGTCGCTTGTTGGGGGCGATTCTGCGCAGTGGTATGCGCCTTGTTTTGTATCAGAATAATACGGTTTTTCCGGTGAACGACGGGAAGCGTTCCTGCGGTGAAGGGTGGTCACAGCGGGGAGAAGCTGAATGAAGAGCCGGTGAGGATGACACACAGTCCGGTCTCCGAGGGGCGGTGCTGTCCCGGGTGTGTCACGATAGGTTTCAGGTTTAATGAGCTTTACGTGCTTTAAAGAGCAACGTCGTTGATTCAGGAGTAAAGAGGCAAAGCACCTCATCATCATTGACGTCAGATGCAAAAAAGAAAAAAATAACTAAAAAAGAAAATTAACTAGATCTCAGCTGAGGATGTGATGCTGTTGTAATGTGAACACGTGTGCGCAGAGAACCTCATTGTGGCAGGATTATGATTTACAACAACAACAACAACTTTGGATGGTGGAAAATCCTCCAATGAATTTTAAACTCAAGGGAATTCTGTCAAACTTGGACTCCCTGCTGAACTGATTAGATTTGCGTTGGTTAAAGGTCAAGGTCAGGTTGTTTTTGGCCTCTTGAATGTGATCTCTCAAGAACACCTTGAGGGAATGTCTTCATGTTTTGATCAGTTGTCACTTGGACTCAAATAATTACTGATTACAGTTCTTTAATCAAAGATAAAGGTCACAGAATTTAGAAAATAAAGCTATGTAGAAATATGTAGACGTAAACTGCACTGGTTGGCGGTTATTCTAGTTATTTATATATTTGGGTCTGTATTTCATGTAAGCCATCACTGGTTTCTCCCACACCCCACACGTATTTTAACATTTCATTCATGTATTTGTATTGTGTGAAATAAACTAATTAAATAAACTGAAAACACAACTTTTGTAACTACTTATACAAGTCATTTAACTAAGTAAATTAAAAGAAGACTTTACGCAAACTGATTAAAACATCTTTAAGAATAACGTATTACAGAAAAGGAAATGCAGGACCACACTATTGATACCAGAGACAGTTGTTTAAACATATGGAAATGCACTTAGACTGAAAAATAAGTGTAAAGATTGGCTGTTAAAAATTGTTATCTTTTGGAATTACAGGGCTACGTTAATAATTTATGCTTGTGAGAATTTTTTTTTAAATCTTAATACTAGCTAGAAGGTTTTATTTTGCCCTCTCACTTATTATTGCTAGTAGAGACGAACAGTGTCTCCACGATCAAAGAATAGCTTTTGATAATTATTTATTACAGACCATTAAATAGCAGCTAAAGTTCACTTTGCCAGATAAATGTAGCCCAGTGTAGTATACTACAGTTAATAATTAACAGTTTATGCAGTAGCCGCTAACAATGCAGAATCCAAACTGCAGAATATTTTGTTTTGTCTCCAGTTCTATTAAATTACAGTCGACCTTTATTGTTGAAACCCAATGTACTCACACGTAAAGCTGGAAAACTTGAAACAGGGTCTATTTAAACTGGATTCCAATGCACAGCAGGTGATCCGATGTAACATGACATTCCAGGTCCATTACCAACTCATTGCTCTTTTATTTGCACTAATTAATTTATATATCACACATTCAAAAACATCTGCTGACTTCTGTTAATCTGATCAGCACCATGTGGTCCACACAACCTTTTGAACCAAACTGCATTATGGCACAAGTGTTGTAGTCTACAACAAAATAAACATTACTCAGATTAGTCCACTATTCAAACACACATTTAGAATTACACAAATGATAGTTAGTGGCCCATTCATAAAATGTCATAATATATTTGACCAATCAAGGACATGGACTGCAGTGGCTCCTCACCAGTTTAATGATTCACCAGTTTTTAACTTGCAGCTGTGATGTGTGAATGTGAGTAGGAGGGGGGTAAGACTGTCAATCAATTATCGCTGACAGGAGGTGTAACCAGTTTTTTAAAAGTTTAACCAAAGTTAATTTATAACTGACCAGTATCTACGTTCTGACCCCTCTTTCTTGATTGTGGTTTGCTCTGCTCTGCTGCCTGGATTGTTCATCTTGAAGGCGAGCAAGGTGCTGTATGTTTGTTTAATTCTCAGGTTTTCAAAGTGGCAGAACGAGCCGACCGTGCATCATTCAGGGCATGTTTAACTGAAACTCTCCAGTTAAATTCCGTATTCTTATTTGATAAATCACTCAGACTATTAATCATTGATCATAAGCAGTTGCACACTAGTTTTCTGCTATCTGCAGGATCAGTTAATCTACCTAATTGTTTTTGTAATAAATTCTGCTTTATGGTTTTGGAGCATGACAACTGTCCCGACAAGCCTTTTTGTCCATATTATCATCATCATGAGCAATGTGTTGTGTCAGTTGGAGCTGCAATCTATCATCTATTTATCGTTAAGTCCAGTGTGAGCATTTGCTGCTTTTGTTTCCTGTCTGATATCATCGTAAAATAAAAAGACAACACAAGATGATTTGATGAAGGAGAAAACACCTTTTTCTCTTTTTTCCTCACCTGCAGTGTGTGGATCAAAACTTAGTGATATGAAGCTCTTGTGTGCTTTTCAGTGTTTTGCATTCAGTCTTCTTGTTTTAGGGTCAACATTTTTCCTGGAATAAGAATAAAAGAAAAATGATTCAATAATAAAAGAAGTAACATTGTGTTTGCTCTTGTTTTCAGTCGAGGGTTTGTCAGCTGATTGAAGACGAGCTGCTGTGGACCCTTGCAATGGATAAAGAGTTGACACCTTTGGACTGCCTGCTGCCCTCTGGTATTGGCTTTCTGTCACTAGAATTGGTTCATGTTTTATCCATAAATCCATATTCGAGTCCAGATATATATATCACTGACCCTCAGCTGTGAGTTTGCATGTCATCCGATTTGACAAAAAAAAATCAGTCTGGTACATTTCTTCTTTGTGCACATATGCAGTTGCTGCTGGATGATTAATTTCCCCAGCGATGATCCAACATACTCAGTTTCTGTTGATGGAAAAAAAAACAAATAAGATGCTCCAGATGGTCAGCCCTGCCTGCCCTGCAGCCTTGAGGAGGAAGCCGGTTGCAGCTGGCTTTAGCCACCGCTCTCAAAGTATATGTGACCTCCATGGTGATGTGTGTATGAGTGTGGAAAGCTGATGTGAGCCTAAGGGCAGGTTTTACACAGAGAGGAAAAGGTCGAGGGAATCGTATATATCAGTTAGGCCCGTAAAGCAGACAGCGGGCCCATGTAGTTACCTCCGTCTCTTAGGTCTGTCTTGTAACGCAGAAAATCATTTATTCCCATGAAATGTTTTAGAGACCTAATTTACGACAAGCAATTTCATGACTGGCATGAAAAGATTTGGCATTGCTTGATATTGATCTTGGGTTCTACAGCATTTACACAGACAAGGCGGGTTCGCAAACAGTACAATACAATAAGAATACGTTGAGCTGTGTAGAGACGTTTCTGTGGCATTTATGTCCCAGAAGAATCATCTTTATGTGGTTTTATTTTACAAATAATTGTTATTTGCTTTTGCTGCTTTCCTTCAACGAGCCACTGTTTGAACTGCTGAAGAATCCGATGTCAAGTTGTATTCTAGTTAAACATGAAAAAACTTGTTTTCTTGTTGTCTGTTTTCCGACATTCATTGATGATTTACATGAAAAACACAACACCAGAGAAAAAATATTGGCCGTTGAATGCTTTGGTCTATGCCAAGAACTGATTTATGTTCGTGCTGTCAAAGTGATTTAAAGGCTCCATATTTTACACCTCTTCTAGTGTTTTATTTGACATTTTGATACCAATAGGAAGATATATATGGCTTTAAGAACCGAAAAGCATCTCAATATAGTTTTAAATCTCCTCTCTTATACTATTTTCTTGAGCTCTAGCAAGAACAGGCTGGTTTGGGTCTGTCGGGTTTGAGTGATGCATAGTCAGGCTTACCACGCTTAACATATTCCTGATGCTCTGCCCGGGTTAAACTCACCAGTAAATGCGATGGTAAATCTGTGCTAAAGTGAACCGAACAGATGGTTCGAATTGGAACCAAAATGCTACGGCTGAATTCGGGGTTTGAATCCCTGGATCTTCTAGGTGTGTTGGTGTGCACAGTGTTCGCAAAAACCTGGTCCAATGCCGGAATAGCAATGTCCCTCATTTCAACTCACTCCTCTGAGCTGCTGGACCCCTTCGGGGGTGGACCGGTACAGTGCCAGTATGTTTCAGGGCCAGACACAGGAACGTGCATGGCAAGAGACTGGGAGACCAGCAGGGACTTCAGGGCAGTGGGTGATGGGACAGCTGGGACAGCAAGAGTGGAATAAGGAAACTGAAAAATATTAGGAGGAGGACAAGGAGCAGTCTCCCTTTCCGTCACTACCAGACCTTGTGGAGATTCGACTGGGATTTACTGGGACTGCAGACATCTAATAGGGGCTGGGTGAGGGTGTTTAAGGGAAATTCTGACAGCAATATGTTTTGCCTGGGCAGCAGCCATGGAGACAACGCTATGGATCAGCTGTAGGGTTGTAGCTGAAGGCGGTGACCGTATTTCACAAACATACGGAAGTCAAGAAAACATGATTTAAAGCAGATATTTTGAATATTGGAGTATTTATAATCTCATTTTCTACAGTAGGAGACGTTTAATTTGAGTGTGGAATTATCAAAAATGAGGGTTACAAATTAAGTTGATGAACCTAAATAATTCTAATCTTATTTAGTATTTAATCAAAGCCGAGCCGAGCCGCCACTTGTTTATGGCTCCTTCATTTACGATTTATCAGCCGTTGTTTGCGCTGGCGTGAAGATTTATTGTTTGTCATTTGCTCGGGAAGGTGTGTCAATCAAACAATGTGCCCAGGATTCTCCATTGATCTGCTCTGACCCTCACACGCTGACTTGAGGCTGCAGACGGCCGGCTACCAATCACAGCTCACGCTTTTTTTTAAGGAAAATGATGAACATAATGCCTGTGAGTATTATTGGAGGGACTCTATAGGCTTTTAGTACTACATTATTTACCATATATTTATGATAGTATATGTTGCGCTGTAGTGCATTGCATTCTTCTTTTCTGCTTCCCCCTCTCCTCTCCGTCTCTGTCTCCATTGATTCCTGTTGAATATTTTAAATCACTACAATAATCACATTAAACTACAAAGGCTACTGCAATCACACTTCTGTACATGTACATATGCTGGTATAAATTCTGGCGTCTGTGTGATTTGTGCAGAGTGGGAACACAGAACTGCTTGTTCAGTTGGATAATCAATAACCCCAAAGGCCAACATCAGTCAAGAGGCACTCACTGCTGCCATCAGCTGTTGTGAAGCATCCATTGAGACAAATGTTTGCTTAAATGTGTGAGCCAAGCGTTATCGGCTGTTCAAATCCGAGATTTATTCTGAAGATTTCATGCAAATAATCCCCAAATGGTTGAAGAATAGGACAAATCTGATATGTCACCCTGATTATATAACTTTCCATTAATCTGCCACCTGCTATCAAGGAAGATCTGTATGATATTCCTTGAATTGTAATTTTAAAAAAATCTTTGTGCAATATGAGACATTTGTCCCCTGTAAGATCAGTTTAGAGTGTATTTCTACGTCTTCTTTAGTTTAATCCCTTGAAGGAACTGCTTATCTAGACTCTCGAAGGAGATTATATAAACAGCCCCTGGATATATGCATTCTAAAACACCTAGTGTGCACAGTTGGCATTCACGGTTTTATACAAATATATATTTTTGGAATATTTTATGTGCTAGTTTACCTATGTTCTTGGAAATTGCCTGCGTGTGTTTGTGATATTTATGCTGTCTGGCACTTTATAAAAAAATCCCAAGGTGACATTTCTTTGAAGAGAGTGTACAAAAGGCTGCACTGTGTGTGTGTGTGTGTGTGTGTGTGTGTGTGTGTGTGTGTGTGTGTGTGTGTGTGTGTGTGTGTGTGTGTGTGTGTGTGTGTGTGTGTGTGTGTGTGTGTGTGTGTGTGTGTGTGTGTGTGTGTGTGTGTGTGTGTGTGTGTGTGTGTGTGTGTGTGTGTGTGCACTTACGACCAAGGGTTATCTGAAAAGTCACGGCTGGTTGAGCTTGTGTTTTGGTTCTCTGTACACCTCCAGCCAATTAATAGACAAGACTGACAAATCTACTCCACTCCCCCCCTACCCTTCCATGTGTTGTCCTTTCTTTACCTCCTCCTCTGTCTCCCCTTTATCCCCCCTTCTTACCCTCTTCCTTTTACCACACCAGTCTGGGGTTGACTTTGGCTTGGAAATGACCTTCCAAGTGATTTGTATTTTATAACAACATCAAGCCGCCGCAACCAAGTCACACACCCAAAGCACTTTTTTTTTTCTCCACACCTTTTTGTCAGAGCTAAAGTTCGCTCTTTTACACTTGAGTTTTTCAGGACACAAGGTGATACACTTCTTGAGAATTCCAAGAAACCATAACTATATTCTGATTATTTCTCTTTCGCTGTTGCTTATGCTGGTTCACGCCTTAATAGATACGCCCTCTCGTGCTGCCTTGAAACTGGGATCCATAAGGTTGTGCTTTGGTCTTTGGTCCATTGAAAGATGTGTTATACTTTTGTCAATCAATGCAGAGCCTCGGATAATTTAATTTTTCATCCCCTGCAAATAGAAAATTGACGGTCCTGAGGCATTAGTCAGGGGATCTGCATCAGCAGCAGAGCACAAAGAAAAGCTAAAAGCAAGATGGATGCGGGGGTTTACAGGAGGAAATGGATTTATGAAATGATAAATCGATGACGGGGACAGAGAGTTTGGCACAGAGACGTGGAGGTACGCTGAGAGGAAGGAGAGAAGCTACAGATGCTGTGTCACCGAGGGCAAAGTATCGAGCACTGAGGAGATGAGTGCACACCGTCACAGATTTTCCCTTTTTTTTATAAATATTCAAGGAAATGGTCATGGTCAAGGAGAGTGTCATGTACTGCAGTTGGGGAAAATCATGAATCATTTGGATCCACATTGTCTGCACTATGGTTAGAGGTTTTGCTCAATCCTCTGATGCTCCATGCAAACCACTCGCAGCCTCACTGGATCTCGTGGAAAACGATTTGAACTCTGATGAAACCGAGACTCGTTTGAAATGTTTCCCGTTTGTAATCCTCTTTTCCCGCTCTCCATGTGGAGCATAATAATGCCCTTATTATCATGGCTTTGCATTAATTCTGCTCCTTAATTAGCACATTCAGTGCCACAAACAGCAACCTACGATCTGGATTTAAAAGGTTTTCGCTGTGAACATGTAAATAATCATGTCTTTACAGTTTCTGCTGTTTGACTGTTACACGCCATCAACCGTCTAATTATTTATCATTCATGGATTTGCTCTTTTTTCTTCTGCCCCTTTTCAGGCACACTCAAGATCTGTCTGATCATTCTCAACCAGCCTCTGGATGAGAGCTACTTGCACATCCTGTGGAGTAAAGGTAGATATCTGACACAGATCAAACACACCCTCATCATATCACTTACATCCCATCTGCACTGGTTTGCATTGAGAGTCTGATCCTGTGTTGTTTTGTCCTCTGTGTCGCCATCAATGTGCAAAATCTGAATTGCTGCCAGTGTCAGTGCCCCCCCCTCTTCCTGCTGCCCACATTTCCTATGACGTGTGTTTTAATGAAGTTATGGTTTATATAATTTTTTGGGAGAAAATAATTGTGTCTTCTTCAAGGGTGATTTTTATTTATTTATTTAATGACTTCTGCAGCTGCGTGATCTGAAAAATGATTTTCATAGGTCATCAGCTTCCACAGCACAAAACAATACAGTTTGTTCTTATCATAGATATGTGGAGCAGTGTTCCAATTACACAGTGGCTTTCGAGGAGCCCTATTTGGTCTCCGACATTCTGACTTCTAATCCATAGTCTGTTGAAATATACAAAATAAAATCACTCATTTTTTCTAGCTTAATGATTTACCATTCAAATACTGTGGCCACTCCACCTCAAGCCCCTTTTTCATGGACAATACACCAACTAACACCTGCTTACATCTGGCTTTCGTCTGCAATGAGAATTGATGAGATCTGCCTTCCCTCCCACGGTCAAATGACTCTGCAGTAGACACAGGTTTTAATTGTCTCTGGCTCCCATCGGCGGTGATGGAAACGAGACGTCTTGGTGAATTGTATAATTCAGCCCGTAGGCAGGAAGCGAGGTGAGAGAGCACCTCTGATTTCTGTGGCTTTGTGATGTTGAACACGGAGAATAACTGAAAGACAAATTCCTCTACTGGCAATTGGAATGGAGTCAATTATCATGCTTTTAAAAAACCCATGTATAGACACTAGGTATTAGCGAAGAAGTGAGAAGAGGTGACGTAAAGTTAAAACAATTACTATTTTAAGGCAGCGCCACCAAGCATGAATAGACACAGAGGGATGAGTTAGTCATAATTAGTGATGACATTGTTCAAAATTGGGATTTTAATGAGCGAAAACCCCACATTTGCTTATTTTTTGACTATTATTTTACATTCCAAGAAGCTCATTGTACAGAAAAACAAAGTCGGCCCCCTAGCTCTTCTGTTTAACCATGATTTGTAGCATTTTAAAGTTTCTAGGTTGCAAGGATGGCCATTCCTTCTCATCACTTTGCAAACAGTAAAGATAACAGTTTGGTAAACAATGTGAACACAGGCAGTGTCCAGTCCACTCAGCGAGGGAGGTCATTACAGACAAACTCAGTCAGCCCAATAGCTCTGTTTTCAGAATGAGGGTGTTTGTATCCCTGACTGTGTCAACTGTGCATGCTACCAATGGAATGGAATGTGGTATCAGGTACGCATACATGGAATGCCAGACAGACATGGACCCTCATTTTAGTATGAATGGAACAAAAGTGTGTGACTGGATCAAATACCCAACACTCAGCCGACAGAACACGGATAGAACGGTCAACCCTTAACAAATCTACCTTCACTACAGACTCCGATCTGCTGCCTACATCTATGAGGCCTCTTGCAGTTCTTTATTAATGGGGTTAAATGATGGTCTGGGACATATAGGAAGTACTGTACAGTCCTGGAGACCTGGATGCACAACCCTTCTGTGTATTTCTAGGTAAAAAAAGCCAACATCATTTCGTCAGCTATACGTTACATTCATATTCAGATGTATGGTACTTGTTGCACGAAACCAGTTCTGTGAACGGCTCCACTTCAGCAGCTTCATGCCCGAGGGTGCTGATTATTGTTCTAGATGCCCGTCACAAGCTTGCTGGCAGTTTATGAAACTAGAAAGTCCCCAGGAAAGATTATAGCTGCTTCTCCTTTCTTTTTCTTTTTTTGCACTGGCGTTAACTAGAGGATATAAAAATGGATTTGGTTTTCATCTGCTTCATGAATACGCCAAGGCCCTTAATCAGAGTGAAAGAAGAACAGAAATTCATGAAATTCAGAAAAAACATTCACAAAAGGCTTATTGAGGGAAAAAAACGAGGTGTCGTTTATGAGACGTGACAATGCATTTGCAGCTCGCTGGCTGTGATGTATTAAACACCCACAGCTGAGTTTGAAACTTTAAAGTAGACAATCTGTGTCCTACATTTATTTTAGTTTTTTAGTTTTGTAAAATAATCAGCAAGAGTGCCTCACCAGACAGGAATAACTTGAAACTAACTCAAGTGTTAAGCACAAATTCATATTATCAAGGACGGAGTTTTTGTCTTTTGTCTGTAATCAGTCGTTCTCAACATGTAAAAGAAAAATGTCACACAAATGTATGAAAAGAAAACTTCTTGGTAACTTCGCAGAGGAACTTCGATGGCAAACTTGTGCTTTAAATCACATTAGGTTGAATTTTAATGAACACGGCTTTGATATCTTATCAAAACCCAAGAGGCACCTGAGCCATTTCCACTCCACAGCAGCCACTCAGTCAGATGCATGCTGCTCTCTTGGGTCGTGGCTTTTCCTGAAAGAAAAATATTTAATGACATTTGACAGAGCAATTTCCTCATCTGATTTTACACCAAAAGGTTGCCTTCTGTCTCAAGATGAAGATTCTATGGGCACTCTATAAAGGGAGAAAATATAATTTAAAGATAGAAAAACACATACAACATTCATCAAAATGAATGCAATACGTGTTTAATGTAAAGACAATGTCTGGATTGATGCTAAATCTCATCAGTCTCACACTGCACACCCAGACTAAAAGGGAAAGGCCAGTTTTCTATAGATTCTCAACGATATTATAAAAAATCACATTGCTTGTTTTTTCCTGGAGAAAATAGCAGCTGTAATTTGATTTGAAATGCATTGGAAAACCCACTTCTATTTTTAGTGCAAGCAATAAACAATATCTAAACTGAGGACAGATTTTCAATGTTCCGTTTAAATTCTCTGTTCACCACTGTCCTGCATCATATTAGGCTCGAAATAGATTATTTTTACGCTCGGTTGATTGTAGCTCGCCCTCAACAAAGTCTGCAGATTGATAATTTTGGTCAGCTCTCCAAAGTGGGTTAGGGATTACACTTTACATAAATTAATTATGGGGCTTTTGCATGTCCTTTTGCTGATTGTCTCATTTTTTTGTTATCACATCCAATATTCACCAGTAGAACAGGAACATGAACTAACAAACCAGCAGCATGATTTGGCAATATCAGATGTCCTCTGTCAGAGGGCAGATCTGGTCATTTGCCCACATTTAGACAAGGCGACTTAGTTTCAGAGAGATTCTTGGCAGAAATGTGAAAGCTCAGATCAGTTTGGCTCTCGGCAGCAGTGCCCATTGCACTTGAAGAGCTTATTTGACAGGAGGATGATTGGGCGTGAATGACAGATCTCAACTCTCCCACAGTTGGATGTTAAACACGCTCCTAGCATGTTTATCACCCCTCACTTGAGTTGCCATGTCATTTTGATGTTGTTTATTGGATAAACAGATGTCGGCGCGCGTGTCTGAGTAGCGTGTCACTCTCCGGATGGTTGTTCGCCTGGAGGCCTCCGAGCCCAGGTCTCCACCCTGACAGACACAGACATCCGCACACAAACATGCGCACAGTACTCTCAGGTCCTCTGATGTGGTGCCCCCGGGGACCCTCATCATCTTTGGGAGAAGTGGAGCAGCAGGGAGGCAGAGGAGCAATGTGGGCTGGAAGAGCGCAACGCTGATCAAAGTGAAGCTCATTCACAGGTGCCAAGTGCGGTGTTGTGAAGTGGGATCAAGCTGCTTATCTCACTCGCGCATCCGCTCACTCATCAAGTCCATCGGTCCCCTACTTCCACACCTAGTCAGTCACTTGTTCACTCAATCGGTTACTCGTTTATTAGCTTGCAGAGCCTTCACTTACTCCCAGTGAGAAGACACAAACAAGCAGTTCAATAAAGCAATCAGCGGAGGCGACTCTCTCTACAAGACAACAACGGGGGAAAAAACAGGCCCGTGTTTACTACAAGTGCCTCATTTTATCATTCGTTGATGCGGAGCAGCTTGCCGAAGCTGAAGTTTGTGAACATCACCCTCGTCAGTCGAGTATCAGCTTTGCAATCAAGGCTGGTTGGATAAACACACACGCACACGCACACACACACACACACACACACACACACACACACACACACACACACACACACACACACACACACACACACCTTCTATACTAAATTTAAGCACACATTTCAGAGCTAATAGCCGTATCGAGTATTTGAAGACAGAAGTTTTCGGAGAACAGGGGGATAGAAATCTGAAAAGAGCTAAAAGGCAAATTCGATCGAGACCGTCAGTGGAGGAGAAATGAGCGAAATTGTGTAAAATTGTGCCGGCTAGAATAACAAAGGGAAGGACGGAGCGGAAGAGTAAAGAGTAAGAGGGGCCTAGAGAGAAATAAAATGTTTGTGCAGGAAATCAATCAAATTCAAGGCGAGGTGTAGAGAGCAGGAGGAATCTGGAGACAGGCTGACGGAGGGGGGGGGGGGGGGTGGACTGATGGATCGCGGAGTGGCGTCACGGCATCTTAATGGGGATAATAATCTTTTCACCGCTCTTCATGACCGTTTGCCCTCTCCTGCACTGCACCAAAGCCCTAACCTGACAGGTATTAATACTCATTGCTAACCTCATCAATACTGGCTTTCAGTAGGATACCCTGCACAGCTGCGTGTGTGTGTGTGTGTTTGGGCATGAACGTCTCCATGCACCTTTTCTGCATCATATTCAGCAGTGACACAGATGATAAAAAAAAATTGCGAAAGCTCCGAAATGACATGTTTCATTTCAGGCCCTGCAGGGAGGGATTATGATAGCTAGTTGATTTACAAGGTCGTCGCCTCTGACACTTTCTGCCGGCCCGGCTCGGCTCGCATCATATCGTCGTAGCCATTCATTCAGCCATGTCTCCGTATGTGAGTCCCTGTCGCGTTTGTCAAACTGAAATAATCCGAGGTGAGCGAGAAGATGAAGGAGTCGGTTAAGCCGTCGCATCGCAATCGTGGCGCGCTTCGAATAGCCGACAACTCATTGACAGTAATTGTGTCACCGCTCTGTGTGAATGGAGAGCAGATAGAGAGATCTTCTTTCCTCAAGTTAGGCTTACTCACTTTTGCTCTTTACAGTGATGAAGATGAACAGGACGTTGGGAAATCTAGAAAGATGGAGACTGAAGATACATTTATGAAAAAGTCTCAACTGTGTGAATTGTGAGGGGTGTAAATGTTTTTTTGTCAAGAAGAGCAGCCTTGAAATAAAAGGAGAATCAAATTGTTTACTATTTGACATGCAGACAGGAAGACTATTAAAGCGAGACAATCAATTACCCTAACACAAGGGGGGGAGGAAAAAGCTTGACAGGGATTTAAGAAGCAGGGTCATCAAATATAAAACAAAGTACTGATTCATATAATGGAGGATACAGGGATTGCACATTTGTTGGGTAAACTATGGGTAAACAAATTGACAAAACTAATATCAGCACGTCCAGGTGTTTTTTCTTTCCCCAACATTGCAAGATTCAATGTACTCTATGTGGGTCCCCCTTTATTCTGTGTAGTACCTCTGCATGATTTTCATGCCTGCTGCGAGGCCATAGTGCTAACCTATGGACCACGTAGATCTTGTGTATAATTAAAAATGTATGATAAGCTAGAAAATACATGCACCATGTTGGTTTGACCTCAAGAATGCACACAAGAAGTGCATGTTGATGAGAAACACTGAAAATACAAAAATTGCACTAAAGCTAAAACCATTGTAGTTGTTTATATGTTATAGCTGCCAAATTCATAAACTGCACCGCCTCTGTTGTGGGATTTAGCACCAACTCTTTTTTTGATCGAACATTAGCATAGAGCTTTTTTTATTTCAGCCAAGGTAGGAGCCTCCAGTATCAACCGTTGCAGAAAACCATGACATAATTTAACAGGAACATTACAGTGCAAAGCAAAAGCAATATTGAAAGTCATCACTGGTTCCCATACAGCACTGGAAGGGTCCTAATGCTTATAAAACAAGCATTGGCAAGGACAAACCTCACATGGAAAGATTTTGTGTCACACTGCCTGTAATCGCATCAGATTTCCTGGAGCTGCATGCGTATGTGTGTGTGTGTGGATGGTAGACCATGCAAACAGAGAAAATGGAGAGAAGTAACTGATCTAAAACTTTAAAGTATGAACATTATTCAGTGTGTGTGTGTGTGTGTGTGTGTCTCTCATACACAAATAATGACTGATACCTTTACAGTCGTCTCTACTAAGCTTAAATGAGAGTTTCTCTGTTTTTTCCAGAAGTTGTTATTCGAAGACTCTCACAGCCTTTGCACTCTGTCAGAGATAATGAGTAATTTACATTCCAATCCTTTTTTGATGCCAAAGCATAAACAGCAGGTGGTACGGGTGGTGGATGAAAGCACTACCTTGAATGTAAGTGTGTTATTTACATCAATTCAAATGCTTCTGCATTGTCTCACCTTTTGAGCGCTGAAGCCGAGGAGAGTTCGATTTAGAACGATTCCTCTCCGTGTAAGAATCGTAATTTCCCTCCGTCAAGCTGTCTAATATGGTGAATATGTGAATCTGTGACTAGTGACTGTGAAGTGTAGGTGTGATTCTGCACAATACAACACATATGCTAATGGTTTAAGAGTTGTCGTAAACAACTCGACCTATAGTTGATTTTTAAAGGCCAAATAATAATTATGGTTTAAAGCAGGAAAAAGTCAATAGCCCTCTAATTTGCTCAGGTAATTAGAGCTATCAACTGTTTGTTTTTTATATTTAACTTTTATGTTATCAGTATCTATTAATATCGACACAAACTAAATGAATTCGCACTTCAATATGAGAGAAAATTACTCAGCAGTTGCTTTAGAGTTACATATATTGGATAAAGTTTAGTTTCGTAAAGTTAGAAACAAATATTTTCATTACAGAAGCTTTCTATTCATTATTTCCTGTAATGTAGTGAATGAGTGAGAGTGTTCATGCAGTGTGTGCTCTACTCCTGCTGCACCCCAGCTGGCTTTTGCTGACACCATTTTTAATTAACTACAGTTGTTGTTGAATGTAATCATTTGTTAGAGAATATCATAATAATACTAATTAGTGTTATGAGGTAACAGAACATCCCCAAGTGGATTTGATGTTAGCTGATATAATTGGAATACGTAATATTTACAATGGGGGATGCAGGATTTTCTTCATCACAATGCATTTTAATGCCATGGTAACGAACCCTTACTGACACAAGAGTTCTGCATAGTGGGATTACATTCGATGAATGGAGGGAACAGCATTGTTCTCCAAAGTAACAGATGAACAGGGTCCTTTCTGTACTGTATCATGTTTATGGAGGGGGAGAAATGAATACAGTCCGCTATGACCTGATACAGTTGCCAATAAAAGAAACTTAAAGTCAAAAGCAAAATGTTTTGTAAATGGTAATATCTATGCAGGCAACCAAACCAACGACATGCACATAAGCACGTTGCACTCTCGAACGGGGGTCTTTGGAAACTGACGCGTGGATGAAAGCCTTCGAGAACGAGCATCGAAAACCAAACAGGCGTTCAAGTGTTACCCGTCTCTTTGGTGCAAGCTTCAGTTAGTTTTAAACTCGGTTCAAGTAGAAAAAACCAGAGCTCACTCTTTGAAGTTTTTCCCCTGTGTGCTCCACAACAGCCCCAAACAGAAAAGGGCTCTTAAAAAATAGGCTGCTCAATTTGAATAGAATGGAGGCCACGAAAGAGCATACATTTGCAAATAGTTTGCATCTAATTTCCGAGGAACTTGAATGCCATTTTAAGAATGGCAAATCACAGCCTCATTTGTCTGTCTTTAAAAGGCACAAAAGATAAGTGCTCTTTCTTTGCCTTTGCCTCTGAACTGTCAATCCTTTTTTCACCATAATGCTTCACCTGTCTGCGTGATTTGTTTGGTTTCCTAAGGCAGAGAGGTATTCTCTTTCTAATAACTGTTTGTCCTTGTTCAAACTCTTTCCATTTGTGCCGGGACTGATTGAAGAAAATGTTGACTGATGTTCATGTCCAATCTGGGGCTGTGTTAAAATACCTCACGGTTATGTTTTTCCTTCTTCTATAAAGTGTATAAAGTGTTTCCCTCTGTGCTCTGACAAGTTGGGAGCACACAGCTAATGCTAATGCAGTCTCACACAACTGGTTTCATTGTTCAGCTTTTGTTGAAACTTTGTTTCGGAGTGGCTGATAATTTTGTGTTGTGTTTGTAGGTGTTTCTATTATTTTGTCCGCTCTATTCAAATCGATGAGGATGGGCAAAATAACAGAAATAAGTCTGTATACAATACTCTACTGATCAACAGCATCACAAACTAAACCTTTTGGAATGATTGTGATATTAAATTTATTATCACACAGTAATATGGTTAGTCCCAACCAAAATGACAGGTGTGAAACGTGTCTCTGACAATAGTCTGGATCAACGTACCAAAATTTAGTCCGATCAAAAGAGGAGGTCTGGATCAAACTGAACCCTGGTTCAGTTTATTTTCTGCGTTAAAACACTTTTTTGGGTTGGTTCAGAATTCCGGACCAATTGCAGGAAGTTTAGACTGCATTAAACAATAGAAGAGGTTAAATAAGATAAAACCGTTGTTGCCCAGACTCTTGTTTGCAGCCTTTAACCATCACTGATGACGCTATAATGTTTGAATGAGAAGGTCGTTCATGTGACTCATTCAAACTAATGTTGACTACTGCACCTGTAACAATATGACTGCAAATTGAATCAGTTCCATTCCTCCATTCAAACAGAAAGACAACAGGCTGATGATAGACGCAAGCCTGTCTACAAACCAATCGATGCGAAAGTCTCGAGTGCGCTCCCTGAATAGCTATGTGAAACCAAAAGCGGATCAAATGTAAACAGTGTAACAAAGACACAAACCTTGGTTCAGACTTTCAGTTGTGAAAACACCCAAAGTCAGTGCAGTGTTTAGTTCATATGTGTCCTTTCCTGTGTCCTCACCAGAACTATGGACGCAAAAAAAGAAACATGTCCATTGAATTAAGAGAATTTGGAGAGCACACAGTGTCAGAAATAGCACTGGAAAGATGTAACTTGTGTGATATGGCTCCAAGGACACCACATCTAACTGTACGAAGCTCTAAGAATCATTTCTTTGTAAATCCTTCTTACAGCACACCTGAATTGCAGGGCACACTTCTTAGTTCATCTCTTACCAAAGTATTGTGTGTCATATCCAAGCGAGGAGAAAATTGCACCTTCATGCCACCAGGCAGACGATGATGCACAGAGTAAAGAGGAATCCTTTTCCCCAAACTCACCTCTGCAGCAGTGAAAACCAGCTCATTGTCACGCTTCACATTGTTTAAACCAGACTGAACTGGATAACACACACGACAGTAACTTGTAAAAAAGTAGAAATGTCTCCCCTCAATGAAAGGAGGTGTTGTACTCATTTAAAACTAATTGCTTTCATTTACACAGACCAAAGTGTCACTCTGTCGCTCTGCCTCTCTCCAGCTCTCTTGAGGGCATGTGCTGATGGAGCTGCCAATCACCTTTATAACATCACCGCTGGAGAACGTGGCAGGTGAGTCTGTCTTGTGTTCGCATTTGCATTCGTTAATTTGTGTTGTCACTGACGTGTCGTTCACCGGGAAAAGAGACGATCAAATTCAGAAAAACGCTTTGGATTTGACCAAAATAAGTGACTGCATCATTGTGAAGCTCTGTGTCTCTCTGGTGGCAGTGTGTGTGTGTGAATGTTTTTTTCCGTGCACCCTCCATCGTGTGTTATTGTGTATTACCATTGTGTGTGTGTGTCTCTAACAAAGTACTATGTGTGTGGCTAATGGAGGACTGCTGTCTGGAGACAAATGGATCTGGGGTTCACTGGTTCCCTGAGGTGTTGAGGCTTTCACATTAACACCAAAGTGTGAGCATGAGTGTGTTTTTTGCAAAGGTCTAAATGTGATGAGTGTGTGCGGCTGTGTGTGTGTGGGTGGGTGTGTGTGTGTATGTATATGTGTTTTTGTATTTGTCTATGTGCATGAGCTTTCCATTATATCAGTGTAACAACAATTTGAAGTTGTAGACATGTGAGGCTAGAGATTTTTGCTAAGTGCCATTCACACTTTGTCACAGGGGAAACTTATTCTACTCCTAAATGTTAAGGTTTAAAGATGAAATCCTTGAAATTGTGTATTGCCACACACTTTAAAGGATTAGTCAGTGCTTTGACTGCAAACCAATAACACTGTTGTAAAACTATTTTACACAAAAAGCCCTAGATGATATTGTAGCATAAAACCTTTTGAAAGTGAAAACAGATAAATGCTATACTGCATGATGAAGGTAATTTTATCAAGAAAAACACAGCTGAGAAAAAAAATAAAATCCTAACCACAGGAGTAAATAAAAATGATAATCACACAATAACAAAATGAAAACTGTTTTGTGGAGTTTGGAGGTTAGACAATCTAAGACAATTGTAAACAAAGATCATTAACAAGAGAAGGTAGAATAATAACATTTTACACGACAATAATGATTCTAATTTAGTGGAGGATATATGGTCAAGTAAAAATGTCAATGATTCCTCAGATGCAATCACTACAAATAAAAATAGTTATAAATAATTAAGAACATAACATTTATATGACACATATCGGCAAAGATAAACACAATATGTCTGTGAAAGGCTCAAATATAAATCGCCAACCGATAAACGAGTCAGTCTTTAGTTCTGACCATGTAGTTCATCAACAACTATTGTTTTCTTACAGTAATGTTAGTCAGCTATGCTTGTTGATACAGACTTCACAGTAAAAGTGAGACCTGGAATCAAGTTATGAATCTGCAAGTAGTGTGAGTTACAGCAGCTTTTTTAAGATGAGGTCAGAGTATGGTCCTCCCTACGTTTGTGAGACAAACAGGTTTTCTGAGTCGGTGTTGCCTTTTTCTATTTGTTGTATTTGCAGCAGGTCATGCATCTCCGTCATCTCCGGGAGTTTGAGCATGTTATCCCTGCCCACAGAGGCATCGCTCATATTTCTGTCTGCGTGACACAGCAGATTCATCTTCTGACCTTTCAGTTCGAGCTCTGTCAGCAGCCTGCACAGTGGAGCCGACAGCCAGACCTCCCTTTTCGCCCCACCCAACCGGATCTGTCCCAGAAAATTATACATCGCACAGGGAGGATGGGTAACGGAGGAATGAGGAGCAGAGGGGGGGTAAAAATCATCATGTGGGGATGTGTAAATTAATCACCAGCAAGTTAAGATGTATTTAACCCAACATTACCTTAACTAATGGACTACAAAGAGGGAGAGGACGGGTGGACGTGAGAGGGAGATACAAGCGATCAATCACAGCCACGTATTATGAAATTTTAACAGTATTGGCGCCAAGACAGCAGCAGCAACAATCCCATGTGATCAAATAGAGTATGAGAGAAATGTACAGGAAGAAATAAACAAGAGAATAGATAATTAAAAAAGATTGATGATATCAAGATGTAAGAGAGGAGCTAAGCTGAGTCTGTATTTTCTGTAGTAGCTGGTATCTGCGTATTTGTGTGGGTGTAAATCAGGGATCCAGGCCAAATACAGCCCATGAGACAATCTCACCCAACAGAATGAAACAATACAAAAATAATATCGAAAATAATATAATAACATATTAGATAGAACACTAACTTGTCCTTTTGGCTGTATGCCTGTAAGGTCAAAGTCTGGGTGAACACAACTTGGATTACTGTTGGGTGTGTTTTTGCAAGCCATGCATGGTACCAAATGAGCAGTGAGTAGCATCAGCACTACCATCTGACTTCAGATGACTTACCAAAGAGAAGCAGTTGCAAGCATTGCATGAGGAATGATTAACTGGGAGGTCCGTGTAGTCTGTGTTCAATAATTTATTATGGTCTGAAAAGGATTTTATACACATTGGAACATGTTCTTAATGCTATCAGGGAAACAGATTTTCCACCGTAGATCACAGAGTTTAAAATTCCAATTCAAAATATCAAAACTGGGATATCTTGTTTTTGTTGAATTCACGCAGTGCAGAGACCGCTCTGCGTTTCAACCGCAGATTACACATCAACAGACTCTTGAAAGGATCAGTCCCCCCCCAGCTCTTGCTAGTTATGTTTACGAATTGCACTGCCTCACTGCAGGGGAATGTGTCGGCGTTTAAGATCCAGTTTGAAAAAGGGAAACCAGCAAAAGTGCCCCACAGTCTTTGCGCTGTCATCTCTTTGACCACATCCGCTGCAGCCGTGCCATTTAAAATTTGAATTAAGTCTGATTTTATTGAGAAAATCAAGGCGATCCAGTTGTCTGGAGGGAAACTCAGTCTGACGTGGTGCTTTAGAAATATGAAAATTAGTTATATTACAGTTTTCTAAGGTTTCTTTGATATATGGATGTCAAATTACGATGTCAAATCTTTTTTTTTTTTAGTGATGGCCTTCATTAACAAGCTCACGTCTTTGTGTGTTTGTCCACATCGTTGCCTTGGCGGTTTTCTCCAGTAAATAATGAGGGTAAAGTGTTTGGTCAACCTCAACAGTCCCCTGCTTGACTACAGGAAGAGAGTCGGTGGACAGCCTCCCACAGCTTAAAGAAAGGTGCCTCATAATTTTCTGTCAAAACCAGTCGAGATGGTAGTAATGGAAGAGAGGAGGGAATGTGTCAGGCTAACACTTTCTGCCTCACACGGTGAGTCAATGAAGTTTTGGGGTGTGAGATGACCGTGCATATATCAGGAATTCACAGAGGGAATTTATTACATCTGGTAAAAACATTGACATGAACAAAAAATCTCATGAAAGCCACAAGGGATTTTTTTCAGAATCGGCACGGACATTGCCTTTAACTCAAGGATGAACTGATTGAAATTTGGTTGTCACGAAATTCCCACAAAAGTCAGAAACGCACAACCAGAATACGACAACAGTTCACACAAATGTCTATTATGATAGACAAAGGGATTACACTCTATATCCAAAAGGTAAAAAGTTAACTAGGCTGTGACATTAAAATGTTCGGAAAAAAACTAAATATTTCAATCTAATTTAATGGAATTTTTATTTTTATAGCTCCAAATTTTAAAATACATTATCTTGAGACACTTATAAACCTTAAGCTTCCCACAAAGAGCAAGCACATTTCTGGCCATAATTCAGAAATGGAGATTGTGTCCCTATTTCTGCAACGATTCTGGTTTGATGTTAGTGATCTTTAAAAGTTGGTAATGCAAATTTACATCATTGGCTCTTTCTGTTCTACTTTTGTGATATTTAGATGGCATTTATCTATGCTCCAGACTCCACTGTGTTATAACTGTTCTCCTTTGATTTTATACATGGCTGATATATGTTCAGTTTATCACACTGTTCAAGCAGTTGCCCAGTTCTGATTTGCACTACTATTATTTTCTTGAATTAAATTATGCCTTTATAAGTAGTGTGCTCTTCTTCTCATGCTTTTCTATTACCACCAGACAGGAAACAATATTCATCATTGACACGCATCCATATACTGTATGAGCAGATACTGCACATTTAATTTAATTCCTCTAGTTTGAAATGGGATATTTGGTACAGTCAGCCGGTAGCTACGCAGACTTTTCAGGCAGCAATAACCAAATACCAAATCCCAGTGCGGGCTCTGAGCTCAGGTTAATGTGCATTTCTCAAAGATTATGATTAATTTAATAACTACATGCACTGAAATAATGTTTTATTCAGCTGTTGATAAAGTCAACATCAGTAATTCATACAGCTTTTCATCTGCTGTGAGTGAAATGTATTATACTTCTTACTGCTTTACTCAGATATTCCTGATATATGAGGATATAACATAATTTCTTCCGTTTTCTTACTGCGGTTCACTGTTCTCTCTGCTTGAAATAGGAAAAGCTGCCGTGAACTATATTGCAGCTTGTTTTTTATGCATGATTATATAAACAAACAATTTAAATATATCAAGAGACACATGTTAACAGTCATACGTATTATTTACTCTACTTTTACCAATATCTCTTTTATGTGGGCTTCTTTAGATATATCACACCCTGTGGCTCCCATCTGTATCAGACCCAGTGCCATTCTTTTTTGTTAAATGAAAATTGTATTTTGTCAAATTTTTGCATCAAATCAACTTGTCTGAGAAAATGAGAATAATATGGACGAACACGTAGGGAAAAGAGACTGAATGTGGGCAGAGGTAATTGGACAAAGGAGAATTTATAAAACCTGCAGCTGTGTGTGGGATTGCCGAGTTAGAGGAAGAGGCAAACATGTGAGACTAACAGCGTTCAAACACCAACACACTCACTCGTCAAAGCACTTGTGCATGTGGAACAGATTTTTCCGAGCATAGTTGTGTCAGCATGTGATTGTGTGCATATTGCTTTGAAAAGATACAGAATTATCTCCCACCACCCCCTGCAAATTAAGTTTTTCAGAGCAAAACTTTTTATGTCTTACTTACTTAAGACTTGGCGGCGAAGAGATATCTCTGACAGTTTCTCTTTCTGTTTTGATTTAATTTTATTTCTCTTATCTATTCGTGCCACACACTTCATTTTTTTATGTTCAGTTATTTATAGTATAGTCTTATTAAAAGGACATTTATTATTTAAAGAGGTCAGTGTTTCATAGAACCCCCGTGAGTTGTAGATGACAAGTAATGCAGATAAGGTCAGCAAAGATTTCTCAGGCTGATATATTTGCTATTAATAATATTAATGTATAATAAACTATGTTGAAATACAGTGGTGTCCAATAGAGACCACTTTACCATTTATGGGAATGTCAAAATCACCATATGAGCCATTTTGACATTTCTGGGCTTAATGGATGAAGGAAACTATTATTTTTATAGGCTTTGTTATTATTTTTACAGTAGAGCCACATTTCAAATGAACTAAAACACAATGTTGGCAAAGTAACGGACCTCTGTCATATTGAGGAAAATGTAGATATGCCTCAATCGCACGCTGTAATTGTGCAGAACTCTCTTTTTCTTTTTTTGCCATTTACCAATTTTAAAAACCAAAACCAGGTACCCCACAATGGAATATTATGACCTGCCATTAATATTAAAAGTTATAAATTATAGACTGTGTATAGGCTACATCACACAACAAGTCTTATTTTCCATAATCAGCTATCACTAGCTACATTCCTACCATTCGGTGTGCAATCTCCTTAAAACACTTTGAAGTTCACTGTAACTGACAGAATAGTGGAATGAGAATGTGCTAGAGGCGCTAAATGTGTTTTATGTTGGCTCGTAATTATTCAGAGAATAAGCTACTGTCAATATGCCATTAGAATTCCGTCTACACAAATACGATCAAATTCATACAGCTTTTTAACTGCTTGGTATATCAAGAAATGTATGACTTAAAAACCGGATCACAGGCGAGCAATTAAGAGGATTACACTGCAAATTAAACCAGGCGGGGGGTTTATGAGACTCAGCTGATGACTGGTAACTAACAGCTCCTTCCTTCTCACTGCTTTCAGTGCTGAAATATGCGTTTTTTCACAACACAGTCAACATGAATCATAGGGATTTGCTCAGTTGTTATTTTAACAGTCCTTTTTTAAATGGGTAATTAATGTGTTGCATCTTTTTTTGGAAGATTCTATGATAATTAGCTTCTATAACTGATTTCCTTTTATTTCCCCTCACTCTACTGTCTTATGTGAAGTAGCTCATAGACACTCTTGTTTTCATCAGCCAAGATACTTTCTGTCTCACACTTGCTATGCTGCTGCCCTCCAGGTGGAGTTTGTCTATTATAGTCTGATTTGAAAAAAATGCCCTCTGTGTTTATTGCGCTGGTTTGCAAATTGAAACGCTGAGCCAAGTTGATGAGCACAGGGAACTGGGCCTTGTCTTTTTAATGTGAGGGCTTCACACTTTTGTTTTTACACATGCTATCATGAGTTTTTGTTAAGTCAATTTTATTGGAGTTGCAACCATTTAGGCTCATTAAAATTACAATTACCTCTTTCCATCCCTCTCACTCTCTCTGTTTAGTACACCAAGTAGCCCTCAGTGCTGAGAGTTAATAAACTTAGTGTATGTGGGTAAGAGATGCGCAGTGGATTTATGACTCTGTCTGGTTATTACTCTAATGTGCCTGCAGGCATCTAGCTGATTAACTTTTGGATTAGACACTCGTGAAACACACAAATAAAGAGAGGCTCTACAGGCACAAGAACACATGTTTTCACAATCATACATGTGCGACCAGGTGCTTTATTTTCAATTGTTTCAATAAATGTGTGTTTGCTCAAGAAACATTTACATCAGCATGTATGCAAGCTCACATTTGTCCCTTGAGGTTTTGTTGATTATCATCTTTGTTGCAGTGGGATTATTAAACATCTGGTAGCAAGGATTGGTGGTTTTTATACCCACATTTGTGGAAGTGCAGTCGTATCACTGTCATCTGCAAACTAATGACTCACGTTACTTAAAAATACATAGAAGACAATATTTCATTTGCGGCTTCTTAAATAATCTATATTACCCAAAATATAACCCAGAAGGTATTCATATGGTTGTATTCTAATCTGTAGTCCATCTGTACTTGAAAGGTAATAATGTAGGATTTAGGGGGCTTTTATTGACAGAAATAAAATACAGAAAAATTATAATTTTTTAATTTGTTTATACTTTCCTGCAACAAAGAATTATTGCGTTTTAGTTACCTTAGAATGAAGTCTTCTTATCTCAATAAGGAGCTGGCCCTTTTTTTTGAGAAACCACCATTTTGATTATTTCTACAGTAGCCCAGAATGGACAAACCAAACTATGACTCAAGACAAGACCTCTCGCATAACCAAATTCCCCTGCGGGTTCTGCAATCTGCACTGTCACCACTAGAGGCCACTAAATCCTACAAATACACCTTGTTGGAAGGTTTGGTTCAGCTCTCATAAAACAGTAGTCGTAAATAAAGATTATGGGGCAACTTTGTTATTCTCAAGTGAATTTATTTGACGTCCATACAGTCTGTAGTGTGAATCTTCAAATCGATTCCTCCGCCTTTTCACTGGCTCTCCTTGTCTAATTGGGAGGTGAGATGAGGAGTGGTTGTCGTGTTGTGATCCAGGAAATGATGAAGGATATGAGAGAGCAAGAGAATACAAACAAAACTACTGTTTGTTGTAATTAGTGGTCATATCCTTTCTTATTTTGAAGGGACATGGAGATGAAAATGGTATAATATTATATAGGGGAGGAGATGTTTTCTCATAACGACGCGGTCAGATGAAGGGAAGTTGGCTTCATTACATACTAAAGAAAATATTGCTGGCAGTTGAGATTTGAATATGGTGTAAAGGAAAAAACAACATAGGAAGGAGAGGTGTGGGTTTGCAGCAGAGGAGAAAAAAGGAGGCAAATCGGAAGTAGAGAGAGGGAGACAGGGAGGTTGATACACAAACACAAACACAGGCCAAGGTCACACAGCCATCCCTGCACATGATATGCAGACAAACTGGTGGTAAAATGCTCCATTTCCCATCCAAATTAAAGTGTCAGTTAATATTAATGTGGAAGTGAAGACTGTCAGACACGCAGCACACAGACACAGCGACAGAAGCAGCATTTACGCTCACGCTCAAAGACACAAGTGCAGAATTTAGAATCTCTCGCCTGGTCAATTACTATCATCTGGTGGAGTCATGCACACAGGTCAGAAAGGGTGCGCGCGTGTGTGTATAGCTCGGATGAGCCCCAGTGTCACGTCGCATCCCATCTGTCACATCAAGGCTATATCTGAATGGATATGCAATATTGGTGTCCTGTATTATAAGAAGGGGAAAAGTGTGTACCTGCATATTATATGTGTATATGTGCAAATTTCATTGCTTGTAAGTGTGAATATAGACACATTTTTACTAGCTCAGTTATAGGGCTGTGTTTTAGTGTCTTCATGCATAACAATAAAACAGTTTTTGAATGATAAGATATATTATTATATAATATATTTTATTTATCTTCATTTAGCTTTAAAAATGATAACACATCCAGTCCTTCATGGTAGTCAGACAATCCTCATACTTTTGGTAGTCGTAAGGAATGCCTTTGAATTAGCTAATAATAATAATAATAAACTGAAAATATTGTAAAGGGCCCAAGATAGAACTCTGGGGCATTCCACTGGCAAGGCAGCAGACATATAGTGACCAAGTTACATATAATAGCTCCACTAAGAGAGATAACATGAGAACCATTCCAGTGCAGTCAAAGACAGCATCTCACTGCCTTAGCCTTTAAATCAGGATGCTGTAATCTACAGTATCAAAAGATCCAGCAGCCCGAAAGCAGAGCATTCAGCCACATCAGAAGACATCATTATGTCATTAGAGACTTGGAGAAAAGCGGTTTCAGTGCAATGCTTCACATAGAAGGCAGATCAGAATATGTTGTTTGGTGTCAAAATGGCAGTAAACTGTCAACAACTTCCTCTAAAACTCGTGAGATAAAAGGCAGTTTAGACATGGGCCTTTTGGGAAGGGATGTTTAAAATGAGCTGGGACACAACAAGATTGCAGGGAGCTGTTTATGACAGACACCAGGATTGAATAATAGAACCACCCCCTATATTTTAAAGCAAGGAAGTAGGTGAAGTGTCTGCAGGTCTGAAGGATGGTTTCGTACCGCCCCTAAAATCAATCAGACCTTGCAGGGAAATGCCAAACAGACAGTCAAATGTAAATGACAGAGTTGGATAAACAGGAAAAGGGTTTAAAGAAGGGGGTGATTCTAACTCTAGCTCTAATCTAATCCACAAAGAAAGAGAAAGCAATCCTCATTTACAAATACAGGCTCATCTGCTGGTACAGTAGTGACAACCCTAACGAAGCCAAACAGAACTGTGGGATTGCATTTACCGGATGAAATCAGGTTGGCAAAGTTGGAAGCCCTTCCAACTTTAACCTTGTTGTTAAACTCAGTTTGTCTGTGGTGATAGTGCACATGGAACTAGATTGATTTCTTCCCACTGGAACATATGCACATACACTTTTGTTAGATTTAACCAGGTCGGAGGGATGAATGAATAAAACACTTCCATAAAATTGTAAAAAACAGGTACAAGGACCAGACACATGTTGAGTAGTTAAAAGACTTTAGACTTTTCTTAATTTAGGAAGTCAGCAGCCAAGTTACATGAAGCATCGTCTACGTGATAATTAAAATATCGAATTATAACAGCCCGAACTATTGCAGTCGGTTAATAGAATAACAGTAATAGTGTTCATCTGCAGTTCAAACTAAAATGCTTTTCTTGATATCTACAGCATTTCTCATACTGCTCTGCAAAGTCTCGGTCAGGAACAGAAAACCTTTTGAGGCAAAGAAGTAATTGCATCAGAGTGAGCATTTGATCAAGGTGCTGGCCACTGCCTCTTTCAGGAGCCTACGATGAGATATGGGGGTCTCCAGACGAGCAAGGGTTATTTGTTTGGCTTTACAGTGTAGCGGTGAAGGAAAACTCCAGTGTCAGAAGAGACTGGTCTTCTGAGTGGGGTCCAAATCAGGGCAAGCTGGATGGGTAGACCGTAACGTCTAAAGAATATTTGAGAAGCTTAGGTGAGGTGGTGAGGCCGCCCTGTTCAAAGATCCTCTGGCCCAAGATGATTAAGTTTAGAGCTGGAGGAAGTACAGGGACAAGTGGAGGGATTTCACACAACAGTGTCCTGCATGTTTGCATAGAAGTCGGCAATCTGTTCAGACTGCTCAGATGTCACAACCCAAAAACTGGAGAAAAGAGACTCTTTCTTCTGAAGAGCATCCAAAAGCCGCAAGTTATCCACCTCCAGCTCGGCTCTCTTTGAATTTGCTCTATGAAGTTGTTCCTGGTCCTTACAGATGGTGTTGTCACTGTGAAAATCTGGCTTTTGGAGGTTTCTGGTGACACTCAGTCAAAGCCGCTGCCAAAATCCTTCATCTGGGTGGAAGATACAGTTAAAAGAAACAAGGATTCAAGCAGGTGTGACAAAAAACGTCAGGTGAAAGTCAATTTAAGACAAAGATTTATGATAGCGTTTCTGGCGGACACTATGAACTCAGCACTTATGTTTGCGATGTGTCTGGGGCAACAGATTGCACACAATTCCCGTTCTGTTTGTCTTGCTGTAACTCGATGGTGTAAATGGCAACACCGAGGAAAGAGGGAGGGAATAATCCGTCTGTATCTCTTTCCTCAACCGACCGGAACGTCGCTCTCGCCTCTTTCTGTGGTGCACACACACAGGATATAACCCACACAAACACACGACCCAACCAACCGTGAAATCGTAATGTCAGACCTGTTAATGCCTTTAGATAGCAGCTACCGCATCCCTGAGTGGTCCCGCTCCTTACACATAAACACACACACACAAATGGAATAAACAGAGAGCTGTCCGTCTTCCCCTGACAGGAATGTTCCACTCGCTGGTGGCTGGTACATTTCTGGCTCTTTTCACTGATACCTTTAACAGACCTTTGTTGTTCCAAAACAATGAGAATGTAGGTTTAAACACATTTGTATATGATTGAATGAAATACACAAAGGAATAAGAATGCAAAGCCTGTATATACACATAATCCAAAACCTCCTGCGCAGTTTAATTTCCAGTTTTAATCCTCTTAATTTGGTGTGATAACGTAATATTTGTTGCGGGTGTATGTAGCGAGCAATTAATAGTCTGTCTTCCTTCAATTTGCTTTGTTTTCTGGGAGGTAAATCGTATAAGTCATAAACCCTTTTACCCAAAAATTACTTTTCTTACTTTCCTACATTTTTTAATAACTTAAATACATCGTGAAAATAATTGTTTTGAAATAATTTGCAAAGCTTTCAAAATGTAAGTTTAACTGTTAATTAATATATAATTATTAAGTATTGTGGGACATAATCTGATCGCCTTATCATTGTTGTATACATTTTGTGCATGGGATATACAAATCTGTGGGGAAAGTAAACATTTTTACAAACAATTTATTTTCATGTACAAATAGTATATGTTATACACTGTAGTATTTGTAGTATTTGTATGTCAGTGATGGATGGACAACAGAGACTGTTTGTGGTCACATGTTATACCCACATTTGCAGTGAACTGCTCCTTTAGTTCTAATGCCTTAACAGATTTCTATAAATATACAATTTTATTGCTTCATTTCACCTATTACAGTATATGATGTAGCAAAATATAAAATTTCACTGCGACCTGTTGGAATCAAATTGATACTCTGATGACCTGATGAACACATCATGCTCTGTCTCGGTGTGTACGTTTGTTTTTGTGTGTGTTTGTGCGTCTCTTTATGAGAGAGAGAGGAAATCTTTACTGGATTCCTGTTGTTTAGGAGCTATGTATGTCCTGTCCTATAATTGATGCACAGTATTTATCAAACGATTGGATTGTAATTATTTGGATTAGTTTTAGATTGGATTTAAGATAGAAAGAGAGAGCGATTGAGTGATTGAACAGGAGAGCAAGAGAGAAAGTGAGAGATCGAGGGACTCCGGGCCAGGGCCAGGCTCCCTGCCCAGAGAATCACCCTGTCAGTCTCGATGTCTCTTCTTCTTCCCCGGCGGCGTCACGCCCCCTCCCTTGTTGCACATATCAAAGAGCTGATATATGTCCGATGTCCTCTCTCTCCTCCTCTCCATCCTCCTCTCTTCCAACTATGCCTCACGCTCTGTCTCTCTCTGTCTTTCTTACAATCTTAACCCTCTCCCTCTGCCACTCACCCTCTCTGTCTATCCTTATATCCAGCTTCCTCCCCGACTATATCAGTGGGGATTTTGATTCCATTACTGCCAAGGTCAAAGCTTTCTATGCGGACAAGGTGAGTGGAGACACAACTTGCACACTCTCTCTCTCTCAAGGTTCTCACTGACAAGTAATCCCTCATATGTACTATCAAACAAACAAAAAGCAGTAGGACTTGAGACAAGTTCAGAAATAAGAACTTTATACTATTTCTGTACAATCAGCCTGGGTGTTGGGACGCATACGTGTGGTCACTTGGTTAATCTAATTTGTCACAAGATGATGGAATGTCTGTGTTACATGTCTTTTGACTTGGATTCTAAGCAGGAAACCATGATTGAAACTTCTAAATTGAATGCACAAAACTGCTACCTTATAAAAACAAATATCTGGAGTGGACCCAAAGCACTTTACAATCATGGTAAAGGAAAGTAACAGAAGCATGGACAACATGGACAATGTTAGATATAAAGTAAAAGGCATAAAAGATAAGTTAAAAAGACAGATCAAGTAAAATAATGTTATTAACAGATTCATAAGAAAGACAATAAAAAATATATATATTTGAAGGTCCTGCAGATGGGTGCAAGATGTGGTGATTAGCGTCAGTTACATTACATGGGAATATTACGCTGTGAAGTAATGTGAACATTAGTCACAGGAGTTTGTATTTTTGCAAGATAAATTAATTTGTATGTACTAAATGTACATGCAACTAACATAATATACAGTACAAGTGTAGCAGACACAACTACTAAGAGCATAATTCACCAAAGCTGGCATGAGTTTGACATATTGTAAAGTTATTGGACTCTGTTGATGTTGAGATGTTTTGTACTCTCACTCGCTACTTTGAGGATCTGTGGTGAAGTGCAATGAGGTGTTAAAACAGATAACGTTTCATTTAGCTGACGCTTGTATCCAAAGCGACTTACAATAAGTGCATTCAACCATGAGGGTACAAACTCAAAACAACAGATGTTGTTTCAGAGATGCAATTTTGTCAAAAGTTTGTTGTTTCACAAAAGTTTCTTTGCCACATCTATGTCCAAAAACAAGCTTTGGTGAATGATGTATTTGTAGTGTCTGCTACACATTTCCACCAAATTGAAGATACACACTCAAGGTCGATGCCAGAGCCGCCGCCCGAGGCCCCTGATGACATCACAGTCTCGGCTCCTTGCGTCCCCATAGCTGTGCAGGAGAATTGTTCACAACCAAACTCTCATAGGTCATGAAAATAAAATGAAAGTTCTTCTATCAAGTGGACTTCCCGTTGTTTATAACGAGCAACATGTCAAACTAGACCACAGGAAGGGAGGTGAAGCTTGTTTCAATAAATAATAAATACAGGGTAAGGTGTCACACACACACACACACCCACACCCACACACACACACACACAGACACACACACACACACACACACACACACACACACACACACAGACACACACACTTAGCAGCAAGACAATGTAGTGCCTTGATGTACACAGTGTAAATGCATATCCGGTGCTTAACAATGCACGTGCACATTAACACATTTGCACTCACAGCTATGAGTTCCCTTCAGCTGTGAAACTTGCCTCTCTCTGTAGCTACCTTTTATATCAGCCCCTTTTCACACATATCACACAGGTTGCTTAAAAAAAAAAGAGCTACCGTGGAGAAAGAACAGGCTGTTATGGTAATGCTTTAGGAGCAGAACAATGTGAAAGCTTGAGGCGTTCCTTTAGAGATTTGTTAGGAACAGTGAATAATTTCTGCATAAGTGGAAGGAAGAGATCAGAAAAAGCATCCGCAAGGGAGGGAGAGAGACAAGGGGTGGCAGAGATGTGGGGATGAGGAGGGGAGGCACGGGAGGATGGATGGGATTAAACAGAGCACGGAGAACAAGTTTCCGTGAACTGATTGTACTCTGTGTGTGTGTGTGAGTGTGTGTGTGTGTGTGCGCCTTGTGGAATAGGAAAGCTGGTGTGTTTTAGAAGGAAAGTGACAGTGTTCTGAGACAGAGGAGAGAGAGTCAGGGCCTGGTTGTTTACCTGGATGCTGTAGTTTAGGGCCACTGACTGGAACCTCTACATTATTCAGCAACACAGCCCGCAGACAGCCAGACAACACTAAAACACTGATTTATACCTCTCTCCATCTCTCTCTCTCTCTCTCTCTCAGTTTTTCCATACTCTGTTATCCCCCTATCTCTTATCTCTGCCTGTGTTTTTTGTGTGTTTTGATATGTGTGTATGTGTACATCCATCCGATTGTGTTTTTTTGTTAACTTTGTGTGATTCCGTGCTTCTTCATTGTGCGTAGGGGTGCAAGCTGATAGAAACAGCCGACCAGGATCTAACAGACTTCACCAAGTGTCTGGCAATCATGCTGGAGGAGATTCAGACAAGACGGTTACAGGTAAACACCTGCTGCACACCGAGACACACTCTGACGGCTTCAATTCTGCATGATTTTAAATTAGGTCTGGCATTTTTATAGCTAAAGGAATAGTTTGACATTTCTTTGGGAAATGCACTTATTCACTTATCTCTTGTCAAGAGTTACATGAGGAGACAGATCATATTCTTAGAGCTTAGTGTAAAAACTGGAAAACATCCATCCTGGCACAATGAAAACGTAACAACATCTTCATATCAGGTCATCTAGAGTTCACTTATTAATGTTATATGTGGTTGTTTTTATGAGGTTGAAATGCAGGACTATAGTTTTTCTTGGATCCATCTTACAGTCAGACCTGAGTGTCTTAATTAGTGAGCTTTAGAGGTACTGATTGGCGGATTAGGTTTTTAACTTTGGCCAGAGTGGGGCTGACACTTGTTTCCATTATTTATGCAAAGCTAAGCTACAGTCACTTCCAGAAATTATGACAAGGCTCCTGAAGACAATTGGGTAGTTGAATAATAGGTTGAAATTTCTGTCCTCATTTCCTGTTATTTAGGTTGAGATGTTTCAAACAAAAAAAGGACTCAAAGGACTCAGGAATCAAAAGTGAAAGAAATAGATATAGTCTTGAACTTTTTCAGACATGAACTCCAGAAATCGGGTCTGGACATTTCACAGATTTCAGGCTATCCACATCAGACGTGTTCAAAATAACAGATCGATGACTGGGTAGAGCATCAGGAAGCAGGATATGACGGTAAAATCCTGCTGCAGAAAGACAAATCCTGTTGATCTTGTTGTCCCTCTAAGATGACCTCCTCTTTGGCCGTCTTCTCATTGTGTTTGAAACGTCATTGACATGCCCACTAACTTGCCGGGAATCTGCTTGACATTCTCCTGCTATATTCCCTCATGGCCTCACTCTGACATTTTCCGGGAATTTGCGAATGCCCTCTGGTAAATTTCAGTCAAATGTATAAATTTTGTCAGTGCATACGTCTGAGAGCAGCTTTAAAGTTACTTTAAGTAGATGACATTTAATATTTGTTTGCATATTCCTTATTTGCAATACTGCATCAAGCCAGCGACCCAGTGACATCACTACTCTTCATTTGTGATACTTTTCCAACCTTATGCTTCAGCCTTTTTTCAGCTCTTCTTTGTTACATTGGGGTTTCTTTCCTCAGTCTCCTCTGCATTAAGGACCAGGAGTGGACTTTGGCCTAAAACCTTCCTTCCCTTGATGAAGTCCCTTGTCGTGTTAGCCGTGTGTCTTCGGGTCATCGTCTTGCTACACGATGAAATTCCCCCGATTCCCTTTGAAACTGGCAGATAAAGTGTTTCTGCAGAGCTCCGGATTCATTCTGCTGCTGCCATCTTACATTACATCATCAATAAAGATTAGGGCGCCTGTTCCAGCAGACATGCAAGGCCAAACCATGACACCACCTCAAACGTGAGCTCGTATGATTTGGCTCATGAGCACATCTCCTGTGCGGTTAATCTTCGTTTGATCCGTCAGTCCGGAACTTTTTTCGACTCATCTCATTGCTTTCAAATGCAAATTTCAATCAGGCCTCGTGGTTTTCTAACTCTTCTGAGATGTTTGCATATTGTGGCGTCTAAACTTCGACTCCTAAAGTCGTCTTTGAACTTTGGATTGTTCTACCTTCACCCCTGTAGAGATTGATGGTGATGTCACTGACTTTTGGTTTCGGGTTTTTCTTCACAGCTCTCACAATGTTTCTGTCATCAGCTGTTGTTGTTGTCCTTGACCGACCCGCTCAATGTCTGTTCTCTCAGTACCGCAGGAGTTTCTTTCTTCTTCTGGACATTCCAAATTGCCGTATTGGCTGTGTCCAATGTTTGTGTAATGGCTCTGATCGATTTCTTCTTTTTCTCTGATTCCAAATGGCCTGCTTTTCTCTGAACAGTGAGCTCCCTGCTCTTTATGTCCCTTTGTCCTTCCTACAACAGATTTCTTCTTCACAGGTGAAACTTAAGACGAAAAACAAAGAGAAAATATTCAGTTGAATGATTAAACAGTCAATCTAAAAGTCAACATCTGGGCAAACATCTGTCAGTCACAAGTTTCATTATTTTTCCTCCCTCGAAATATGCAAACGAGGTGCTATGTTGTGAGGTGTTTACAGTTTTTCTCAATTGCTTAAGCACGATTTTCAAAACAGGGCCCGCGTTTTCAAAACACTACACACAATTAGCACAACCACACACCCAATTAGCAAAACACTACAGATCCTTTGCAAAATTAAACACTCTTGTAAAAACTATACACTTCTTTTTAAAAACCACACTTTGTTACTATATGAAACACACACGTTTCACATTACTATACTCTGTTTGCACGAGTTACACTCTGCTGTGATAAACCTAAAACACTTTTAGCACTTCTACTTTCCTATGATTAGAGTAGGCTATCAACAAAGTACAAATATAATGTAAATTCACCAAACACTACACAGGACCAATGTTGCAGACTGAAGAAAATCATTTATTTCTCAACACGCCCAAAATGTTGAGATAGAGATTCATAATAATGTAACCAAACGTCACTTTACGTATTGTAAGTTCAAAAAAAAATGTTTACTATCTCCCTCTCTTGCTGTTCTGTGAACATAGGAGGCCTTCCCCCTTGTCGTCCCTGACCCTCAATCCTATGTAGAAAAAAAAACAGTATACAATAGTACAGTAATTTCACAGGAAAAGGTAACAGTAGTGCTGATAGTGCATAGGATACAGTACTGTAAGCAGTGACTGAAACCATGCAGATGTTTTTGATATGATGATATTTTTACAACACCTATTTTCCAGTCGAAATGTTCTCATCACACTTGCCACTGTATATCGGCTTAGATTTGGCTGTACTCGCAGTCCAGCATCCCTCAGCGCCAGGCTGTGGTTGACAACGTGGTCAACCAGTGTTGCGCGGATCTCATTTGTCAGATTCGGTCCTCTTTGAGCACCTTCTTGTCTTCCTCTTCCTCTTCCTCCCCTTCCTCCTCCTCCTCGTCCTCCTCCTCCTCGTTCTCCTCGTTCTCCTCGTCCTCCTCGTTCCCCTCTTCCTAGTCCTCCTCCTCGTCCTCCTCGTTGTCCTCGTTGTCCTCGTTCTCCTCGTCCTCCTCGTCCTCCTCGACCTCCTCGTCTTACTCTTTCTCTGACTCTTTCCATTGTGCTTGGAGAACGATGAACTCACCCACTGCTTTTTATAGTGCTTACACACCTGATTGTTGTGTCTACAATTAAGCAAACAAGTGTTTGCACACCTGATGACTGTGTTGAACCAATTGGTTGGATGGTGTGGTAATTTGACAGTCAGTGCTTTGGTATTGCAAGGACGTGACTTCATGATAGATTTTTGTGTGTAATGTATGTTAAGTGTGTTTAGTGTTTTGCAAATCACTGTGTGTAGAGTTTTGCAACAAGTGTGAGGTTGACAATGTGCTTATAGTTGTGCAAATATGGGCTGATGTTTTGCTTCTTGAGTGTAAGGTTTTGCTAATAGTGTACTACTTTTAATTTAGGTGTGTAAGCAATCCAAAAAAACTGTAACACATGTAGATGTAAATCACAGGAAATAAAAGATGAAATAATGAATTAATAACTTCATTCATCTCTTGATCTTCAACTCAATGTAGAACAAAAGCAAATAAACTTGGCTTGCCAATAGTTCTGACTCCAGCTCATAAACAGCAGAAATAGTTGATATCATATCTGTCCAAAAACTTGACAATCCTTTAGTGCGGTTGCTTTTGATCATATGGATGTCGGAAAATTAGTTTTGAAAAAGTTACAACCAGTAAAAATAAGTAGAAGCACATTTAACATTGGGCATAATTAATAAGCAAAGCTCTCCTCTCCCTTGGCCTCCAAAGGATTTTCGTTCTGAGCTACTTAGGATGAGCTGCTCGTAGGTCAATTGTGTTGGACTGCGGTTGACTGCGGGCAGATCTAAAATGTGAATGTGTGTGGGTGTGTGCATATCAAACAGTGTGTTGTTAGAAAAGAACATTAATGCTCATCAACATTTCCTGAAGAAATTAGTGTAATATCACAGGAATACCATTAGTAACGTTTACACCCACACTTAGAACTCAATCTGTAATTGTGTCTTTAAATTAAATACTTGATTTTTGTTGCCATCTTTAGTGTAAAGCATTTTTCCTAATAGCCTGATCTCTAAAATGCCAGAATGAGCTGCCTGCCAGAGCAAAGCCAGGAACCCAGTCAGCTGCTGCAGAGCCAGACACACAAAGCGATCAGATCCAGATATTGACTCAGTTTCCACTGCCAGAATCCACATCATGGATATATACTTAACTGTATTTTTTCAATTTCAATCATTTTAACAATAGCTATTGTCAAGCTGAGTAGCGTCATGGGAAATCATGGGAAATCGTTTTTGTCTGTCTATCTCTTCCCCCTCGCGTTTTGCTTCTTTTTCCGTCTCTATTTTCTGCATTATTAGGACTTTTAAGTGGCGTGCTGGGTGTCGCTCCAATCACTGCCGAGTGCCCCAATCACTGAACAGCTCCAGGCTGATGGAAGACCACGGAGAAGACGCTTACAGACACACAAACATGCTCGTAATCATGTTTGCACAAGTGTTGCCATACCTGTCACTCAGTCTGCTGGTGTCAAGCTCTTAGAGAAGATACTTTTGTCCTTTCCTTCCATGGGCCTTTGTTTCTCCTCAGCCTGGCTAATATTTACCATTCCTCTGAATCGGTGTTTGTCTGTCTGTGTCCCTGCAAGTGATTGTCGCCTGGCGTTCAGTTTTTATGGCCTGTAAGTGTTAATTTCCTCTTTTCTTTGCAGCATTTGCTCCCTTCAACACTTTGTGAATATGCATATAGGTCATATAAAACGTTTTTTATACTTTTTTTGTTTTTTATTAGGGGTAACATTAAGTTAACAAAAGCATACACTTACGACATTAAGGAAAATCATTGTCCCTCTAATATCCTCTCACTTCTCTCCAAACTAACCCTCAAACATTAACCATGCAAAAGACATTTTAGTCTAAGGGAACAAAATAATAAAAAAAATAACAATAACGACAGTTTTAACAACTGTACAATAAATATAAAAGATGAATAAATAGATCACAATTAAATGGGCTAGAGAGAAAGAAATCTGAAATTAAAACAAATGGTAACATCCTCGTCTTTGTCACTCGTCCTCTATCAGGGATGTGGACGGGTCCGCCAAACAAGTAATATCCTGCTGGATGGAGGAGGATGGAGAGAACTGAAAACAATAATGTTTAGTTACCTCGATGTTAATCTTTCCGCTGGGTAGGGCACTCCACAAGTAGAAATAACTATCTCTACACCAGGTATACCACCACCAAAATGGTGGAAGAGATTATTTCAGAAACATATCAGTTTAAGAAATGACCAAAATATGTGTGTTAGGGTCAACTGGAGATGCGTTCACAGAGTTCACATTTATCATCTTCTTGGGAGGAAAAGTTTAAAATGAAAAAGAGTCAGCCTCGTAAACCAGCACACCAGCTTTTGTCTGGATGGTGAAGCCAATATTAATCTTTTAGACATACATTTGGAAGAGCTTGGTCTCCCCTTTGGCACACTTCTCTGAATAAAAGTTTAATTTATGTGTGGAGTGCAGCTCCTCCTTATAAAGGATGAAATCAAGCTGTCAACAGAATAAAAAAAAATATTGGTAAGAGAAAGATGCTAGCACATGAATGGATAAATAAGTCAGGGCTAAACATGAATTTTTACCCATTGGAATCTGCCGGCTAAAAAGAGGAGAACATATTTTCAATGCAGCTCATAAAGATCCCCTATCCACCCTTTTGAATGCTTTTTCCAGCTGATGAGTATAACTACCTCTTTAGCCCTAATGGGGAATGTGTTATAAATAATATTTAGGAGCTGCCGTTTATTAGAAAAAGTAAGATAACTCTCTGTGATGCTCGACTGATCGTCTGAAATAATGTTCACCGAAACAGTGTTCGCACGGCATGCTTGCCGGTATTTTACCAGCTGCTTTTAAATGTGAAAAAGATTGATAGGAAGCAGACTTTCTGGGCTCCTTGCTGGGTTTTAATAAAAGTGAGATTGATGCTCGGAAGCAAAACGCCTGTAGAAATCCTTTGAATAGAGCTTACCAATTCTTTCATTTTGAAGGATTTGCCTTAATCCAGATTTGTACTAATAGAAAGAATTTCAAAGGTAGTAAGAAAAATATAAGAAAAACATGTCACTTTAGGGGCTTCTAAATTATACAGAAAGGCAAAGTGTACCACAAATTGGGATCTAACATGTAACGCAGATTTGCATTTTTTTTGATGAGTAAGGAGCCGACTTGCTTCGTCTCCATATTCATAGAAAGTAGCACATGCATGGAGCAACAGTTGTTTTTCTTTCTGCAGTGGAAATCAATTTAAACTCTGTCTCGGGGTCCAGGTTAATTAACTCTGAGTTGTTGTGTCCAGTGTTGTTGAACTGTATGATAAGAAATAATTATTTCCAAAAGCCCTGAAGGAGAAACAGTATTTTCTTTATATTCATTTCCAGGGAGCGATCAGTCGATTTTCAGAATATGTGATCACAAATTAATATGTCAAGTAATAAAGAGGAATTTAGCCTCCATATGAGGCAGATGATGGGAAGGACAATTCTACCATGACCACAGTTTGGTCCTAGATCACACCAGCTTAATATACGTTTGTTTTGAAAGACTTCTGTTGTTGTTTATAAAATTATCTATTTTGGTGTGTATTTAGTTATGTGAGAGAACAATAAATATGAATTTGTCCTTGGATAAATTAATATCCATGTGTCCACAAATCCTATTTGGTGAATTTATTTCAACGTGTCTTTGGACACTTTAGAGGGGCTATGTTTTTAGGACTGGAGTGGTCCAATTTATGGTCAATACCACTGGTCAAGGGCCCTTTTAATATTAAATATTGAGTATTAAGACTAAAATACTGAGCTATTTGTGGCCCCTCAGGACTCAGGCCCCCAAAAATGAAGGTCTGCAGGAAAGAAGTGGACTTCTTGTGGATTGATGTAGCTCTGCCCACCCATGATTTATGCGGTCAATTCTGTTTACCTCCCCAAATGAAGCCAGCAGCAGAGTTTGCCCCCTATCTCATACTCATGCATTACAGTATATTATTTGACAAAGTCCAACTCTATCCGAATGCCCTCAGAGCTTATTGATTGGCGTTCAGCCTGTCAGCACAATGCAGGTCGCTTCTATGTTACTTGAGCAAAATTCCTCTGCCTTTGCTGGAATGTCAAACCTTGTTTTCCATCACACCAAAAAATCACACCAAGGACAGCAGGACATTTCATCGTGAACTTGACACCTCTGTTACACAACCATTGCACGAACGTGGCCAGATTCCTAAAGACTGAAACTGGTTCATCTGTACAGGCGGCCATGTTTGCCTCTTTCCAAGAGACCTGCACCCTTTGGAGTCTCAGGAATTGCCTCTGTTGTTTTTGGCAAATGCATTAGATGTGCTTGAGATCCACACTGAGGAGAACCTGTGTAGTTCGTCTGGCTGGAAGCACGACTTAACCTAATTATTTAACATCATGCCGTCGTCACTCCTGCCCACCTTCAATTATTTCTATTGCTTGTTTAAAGGAATTAAATGAAATAATAGAAGAGGGACAGAATGCAGTATACTGAGCATTTTGCTAGGACCAAAGTATGGTATGAGAGGATTGAAGTGTTTGTGTGTATGTGTTTGTTTGTGCAAACATATATTGCACTGTATATTTGTAGATGTACAGTATGTTTGCATGTTTACGTCTCAGCGTGTGAATACAAAAGTGTGTGTGTTTGTCTGCATACAGTCCCCGCACGTTTAAATATGTTTGAGTATGTACTTGTTGAAATGTGTGCATGTGCTTTACTGCAAGTGTGTACCCACCTGCCTGGCGGTAAGAGTGTGTTCTGTCCTCGTTAGCCTCTCTCCTCGCTTCACTGCTGCAGGCACAAGCAGCGCTACTGTTTTAATCCTCCTCTCCCTTTATCTGCTTCTTTGTTCATCGTGCCCAAAGAAAATAGTCGTGTTTTTGTGTTGATCTCCGATTGATTATTGCTCGCTCTCGTCCCCCCCCTCCCAGTGCAGCCAATCAAGAGACAGAACACGTTAAATTCCCTTCATTCGGTCCCGACATTGTCCTTTCTTTTTCAAGTAAACAGACGTGAAAAAGGAACAAATAAAAGTTCAAGCAGTTTTATAGACATTGATATGCGTAGCAGACACAACAGAAGTTTTGATGGAGAGGGAGTGTGTCATCGGAAGTTGAAACATCCCAGTTGTCTGTAGTCATTGCTTTTTTTACTCTCTCAACATTCTTTCCTATCTCAGAGCTTTCTCTTCCTGGCTTTGGTGACTTGCCGTGACTTGACCCCACCCCACCCCACGAACCTTTCTCGTTCCTCTCGTCTGTAAAAAAAAATATTTTTTGGGGAAGCAGTAACAAAGGCGGGACCGATATCAGCGATTAATTGGTGGGATTGTTTGATGGATGGACAAAGGATCTACGTCTAGTGCAGATAAGAGCTCGAAATAAAGGGATAAATCAGATAAATGTTCTATTGTTTCATGTTTGAAAAATAACTCACATGAAAACAGCAAAAACAAAAAGTATTTTCCTCTTTCTACCATGAATAGATGGAACTTAATAGACCCGCACTGTTGGATTATTAAGGCTCCAAATATTTCTGTTCAAGGAAAGTTTTTTTTAAGTAATAACAGAGGTTTTTTTACCCATTTAAATGGACTTTCGGCAGAGTACAGAGAAAACACAGTATTAACGTGCTGAGAAAGAAGGTCTTATTATTGGATTTGTTAATGCTAGAGGGGCTTTCTCACCATCTTGGTTGGATTCGCACCTTATTTTTGATTATTCAGTGTAGTCCAAATCAACATAACAGGTATGAAGGATGCCTCGACCAAAAGAGGTGGTCTCGGTCACACCCGGTCACAGTGGAAAATGGATAGTTATGACTTTTGAACCAATGGCAGGAAGTCGAGACAGCATTAAGCAATATTAGAGAAAATATTAGAGCAGCAGCTTGTTAGATTGGATGCCCTCTTCGCCTTCGATGATATAATGTATATATAACGATGAGGAAGTTCATTACGTGTATTCAAACTAGTGTTGAGTACTGAGACTGAAGATGGTGATGCTAGTAGTAAAACCATAACAATGCTACAGTGGCAGTGAAATTCACAAAATTAACAGGGTTATTAATTTTCTACATTGAAACAGAAAAACTCTTTACCTGCTGAATTGACACGCAGACATCAGACAAGCCGCCATTTACAAATTGTAACAATCAAGACAACGACAAGCCCAAGGAAGTGATGATGAGAGGACGTACATCATACAAACGTCTCAAGTGTGTTCCCTAAATCGCAACGTGAAACCAAAACGAAAAAGATCACATGTAAACATTGTGATAAAGACATAAACCGTGGTCCAGATTTTCAGATGTGAAAACCCCCAAAAGAATGACACCATCCTGTAAGACCTGGTTCAGATTGGAAATATTAATAGTTGTTTCCACCTTTTTTGCGCAACTTGTGCAGTAGATGAATGCAGTAAGTTTCACATTTTTATCATTTTCTTTTTTATTACAGCAGTCTCTCTCTCTCTCTCTCTCTCTCTCTCTCTCTCTCTCTCTCTCTCTCTCTCTCTCTCTCTCTCTCTCTCTCTCTCTCTCTCTCTCTCTCTCTCTCTCTCTCTCTCTCACTCTCACAGAGGGGAGTTTGTTTACTAAGTGTTGTTGTTTACAGTGTCGGCGATGCCTCTGCAAATGGGGGTGTGAGCCAGATGTTGAAATAACCTCAGACTCAGCTCTTGGTTTTGCTTTAACTTCTTCTCCTGAGGCAGGATGTGAGTTACATCACAATCCAGTTTGGTCTGTTCCCTTGTAAGAGGCTACAATAGTGAAGTGGAAGCGAGAATGCTTTTAAAAGTAATGCGTTCTCGTGCTGTAATTTAAAATGTATGCATATCCCGTACAGTATGTGCAAGAATAGACAATAGCCACACATCTGTTACTGTAGCAAATGTATGTAAATGTAGTCAGTATGATGGGACTGATCAGTACAGTGGAGAGAGTATTGAGTTTTCATTTTTAATCAGAGAAGTAAAATCTAACTAACCCTAACCCATAATTGGCTGCTTTCCCCCCCGGTGTTATAAGCTTCGGCCCAAGCAATCATAAACATAAGCAAATGCCAATCGAAAATAATTTTTACCTCCGACCTCCTGTTTATTTGTTTACAGTGAATGGATCAAGTGGGAACACCGAAGTGCAGCGAGTGTGACGGGGAGCATTTAGTTGATTTTCCGTACCGCCGTGACTGTCGGCTGTCAGCCTGTGACAGCGCCTCTGCCCTTTAGACTCTGCTGGGTTTTAAAGCTGTCAACAGTGGTGCCTGACTGCTCGGGGACTTCGTATAAGGATGTTACTGCTGAGAGCTGTAAATATTATACTTGGGTAAACTGCTGGCTCAAAGTTTATGAAAAGAAACCTTTTTGGGCTCTTGAGGTTGCAGGGAATTGTATTAGTTATTTAGCAAATCCACTTATTCGCTGTTAACACGTTCACCTCTTAATTTAAGAGGCTGCTGTTTACCCTGAATTCACTGTTTGGTCACTAATTATGTATGTGTGTCCTTCCATCGTGTTTCTTTCTATTAGCTCTTTGTTCAAAGCCCTAATGGCCCAAATGGGGTTTCTTGTGGTGCTTGTTTGTTATTGTTTCCTCATAAATGGTTGGTGGTATTTTTCGACAATAAGACCAAGGCTAATAAAGCATTTGTCCTTCTCTTGATAATGCCACAACCTGGTTGTGGCACTGAACTTAATTACTTCCAGTTGAAGATGGAAAGCCATGTTACCAATATCCCCTCTTAACTCCAGCACTATGCTCTATAAAACACTATAGATTATTAGCTGAAGATTGCCTCCGCTGAAGCCGTCGCACACTAGATGATTCTTTCATGAAAATAATTAAAACGTTATTCAAATTTCTCTAAAACATATTCAGTCAATGCCCTTCTATCCAGTCTTCGATTTATGGATATATTGGTCTGTAGCCATTGCTCACAGTTTTTGTTATGTCTTTAAAAGGACTGGATGTAGGCGACATGAAGCTATAGGACCCAATCCCTGTTGAAGAAAATACGTGCACAACTGTCGCTTTGCGCCTGTTGACTGAGTAATGCCTTAAAAATTGTATTGTGATTCTCATCAAAACATGTTAAATTCATTACCAAGTAGTCTGACTTTCTTCATGTTTTTTGCACCATCCATCCATTTATAAATCCGTAATATTGTCTGATACAGGATTGATGTTTCCGAAATAATGGTTTTCCCTCACGGGATCAGTGGAATCTCTCAAAATGTGTATTATTTGAGTGCAACTGCAGGAGCAAAAATATGTCACTTTGTTTTTTTATTTCTCTCTCATTCCTCCTCCTCCTGCAGCCAGCTAAATCACTTTTTCCACGAGCTGAAAAAAGAAAGTGTCTTCCTCTGTCACCTCAGCAGAATGCTGCCAGAAAAACAAACCCACTACATCAAACCGTGACATTTCTTTCTGTTACTTATTAAACTCTGCTTGTCTTTCCAGGTGGATGCTATAGTGACCCTGGGCGGTCTGGCGGGCAGATTTGACCAGACCATGGCATCTGTCGAGACGCTCCACCACGCTCTGTCCATGACACAGCTGCCCATGTTTATCATACAGGGAACGAGCCTGGCATATCTACTCCGACCTGTGAGTGTATCACAAACACAGAGGACTAGTGAGAGCACATAGCCTTCAATTTCAGAGTTGAATTCCCACTCTGCAATGTTTTTATTCTGTCTACTTTTTACATCCACCGAGGAGGTCATGTTTTCAACTGAGTGCTTGTTTATTTGTGTGTCTGACTCTCTGTCTACTTGTTATTTACCAGAATCAGACAAAAGCTAACTGTAAGGATTAGCACAAAACTTGGTGGAAGGATACAGTCGGGGTTCAGGAAAGAACCTATTAAATTTAGGAGGGAATAAAGGATTTTTGCATAATTCCTGGATGTTGATGAAAGAAATCAGCATGTTGAGAGGACTGATATCTATGAACGTGTGAAATTTGGTGCAGATCCAAATAAATATCTGGACAATGAGTTAAAAGGGTGGACCTCTAGTGAGAGCCCTTCTTGATATCATTTGATTTACTCCCCTTTGAACGACAAAGCCAGGTAGCTATTTTTACAGGCATAGTGTAACACAACAAATAACTCAGACTCCTCACTCTGAATAGACTGGTTGTTGCTTCTTATTCCCAGTATTTCTCTTTGCCTGAATCTTAAAGTGGACATATGTCTGTGTAACGACTTGCATATGAAAAAACTACTGACACAGCCAGACCCACCTTCCCTTCACTTTCTGTTCTCTCTCAATACTGTTCTTTTACTTGTTCTGCTTCCACCTTGATTGAAGTATTGAACACTTTGTTTCTTTGTTAAGTAATCACTTCAAACACTCACACACACACTCCTCTGCTCTTACGGTGCCCCAATTTGCTGTTATGCATGAGAGAGAGAGAGAGAGTCTTTTTTGCTCCCAAATTGTTTTTCCTCGATGCCAGCCACTTTCTCATGCTCCTCAGTTGATTGAATTTACAAGTGGGCCGAGCAGCCTCCTTTTGGGAAATACACGGCTCTTGTTTATACCTCCCCTTCTCCCCCCCCCCCTCATGTTGTTTTATTTGCGAGATTGTGTCAGGGCCGAGCAGCTAACTGTCTCACGTTCCGATGGCACCCTCGTAATACATTTAAGTATGCACGTGAACTTCTTCCCGCATGCACTCCCTCCCCACGTCTTGTCATTATTCCGAAGGCGTGTTGTCATTTGCTGCTTCATACCTCGACACCTCCAATTAATCTTACTTCAGCGAGGGTAAATTAAGCTCGTTTGTCAACTCGGCTCCAATTCGCCAGCAACTGATGAACGCAGACGCCTGTACATGAAGGTGAAGGCAACCTTCGCGAGGCCCCGTTCGACTCGTTCAAGTTAACATCTGTAATTGAGGTGTTAACAAGTTTTGCCAAATATCCTCACCACCCACATTCCGTGCAATCAGGACTTTGTTACGTGCTCAGCTTCAGGATTTGGCGAAACAATCAGTGCATGCATAGGTTTTCATGTTAAATACAAACACTTACCCGCACAACAATCAAATTAAGACTAGAACTAAATTACGTCACCTGAAAAAAAAGCTTATGTAGTCTTAAACTTAGGCTTATTAATTCAATATGTCATTACATGACTTAATTTTAAAAAATAAGTAAGATCTTCTTCTTTGTTCCTTAATTTATCAAAACTCGTCTGTGACTTTTATGTGATCTGAGTTTTTTTTCCCATACAAAGCATCAGAGTGTTTTTGTACTATCTTTGGAACATATGTAGAAGGATTGTTTTTTCTATAGCCTGCTCAGGGCATTGTATAATTATCATGTCTTTTATTAAATCAGGGACACTGAAGAGGACTGCAGGCTTGTTTATTCAAAGTCCCTACATGTCTTAATCTGCCTCGGTCCCAAAGTGATGCTAAATTTACTCATTTTTGGTTTGATTAAAAGAAGAAGACAAAACTTGCTCTGAATTTGTCTGTTTAGTTTGTCTTTCCCTTCCTGTCTGCTCCGTCGAGACTCGCTCGGAGGACCAAGCCGAACTTGCGCCCCCGTCCCCCGAGGACACCTAAGAAAAGCTGTAGTGTGGGACAAACACTACACAGCGCTGTGTCAGCCCAATCCACGCCATAAAACACTCTAAAAGCACAAATTCACACTCCCGGTCGAATCTACAGGCTTGTTTACCTTATGCCCTTTTGAGCAGTGAAACTTAAGAGCTGATTTAAATGATAAAGTGTGATACCTGAGGTGCGTCCCCTCAATCCACCTCCGGCTGCACTGGAGCTAGTTACCAATATGGGGACATTCAAGTATAAAACTCTGGTCTGTACTGCAGTGAAAAATGTAAAATAACAGAAAACAAAATCTAACTCAAGTAATTAGATGTTTTTTTGGAATTAATTTCTTGCGTCCTGCAGTCAGAAAAAAATCATATGTAAAATAGCGTCCACGTAAAAATCCAATGACCTGCTCACACATATAATTACCTCCCAAATTGTATGCTAATGTACCATTATGGGAAAATTCATGACAGTCGCATGTAGGTATCTCTAATTGTGTTATTCATTATTTATTATTGAACACGAGCAATAAATGTTAAACCTGCTTTAAAATCAGCATTGTCATTGTGAGCATGTTAATATTCTGATTTTAGCATTTTGTCTCACCTCTATGTCGGCCTCACAAGGACAGAATGACTTTAGATTCTAGTGTAGTTTTATGTTTCTTATTCTCAATTCACTATTACTGCTATGCACAGAAGCATGTTTCCCCATCATGGCATCTGCAAACCGGTTCACCTTCATTGGAAGCATCACTATCATGTTTGAATTCGTCTTTTTTATGCAGCTTTATAAAAATCATTTCAATTGGCAAGTCTCCTTCGTCAATAGATAGTTGTAGCATGTGAATAAGTAATACAAATACAGTAATAAATAGAAGAATTGTCACATCGAAATATCCTTCAAGGTAAAAACAGAACATATTTTAAAATGTATGTTGAAAATTATAAGCATGTCTTAATCCATAGTACCCTTTTTATCAAAATGTATATTATTTCTACACTGTATATTGCAAACATTATTTCAATGTTTTATATTTTCCTCTGTGCATGTTTACTTATTTATAACTTTTTTCCTATTGTTTCTTATTTTTACTATCCCCTTTGCGGCAGAAGCAGGGCAAATTCCCTAGTACTGGAACTAATAAAGTTTTATCTGAATTCAAGCAAAGCTTTAGACTTATACCGGGCACATTTTAAAAATGTAAACTTTTTCCCTCTGACCTTCAGTTTCTGTCTTTCAGTATTTCAGTTAAAAAAGTAGCTATCGTGTTAAACCTGCAAAACGTGCATTCTCAAGTTTTCCAGCAGTGCCTCCTCCTTTTTCACTCTTCTTCATACACTGCCTCACAGAGTTACCCAAAGAGACTGTGTTTATATATAGAAGAAAAAACAACCTCGGGGATGTTTCCTGAATGCGGAAAGCTCCAAAGCGTCGTATTACCCATCATTCCCCCCCTCTGGCCTCGCAGCTCCAGGAAGCCGAGCAAAGGCAGCTCTGCTTTAAACGTGTCGCCCCTTCAAGATACCAAACTCTTAATTGAAGCCGCTGTCTGTGTTTGTCTTTATGATAGTGTGAGCCTCCTGTGATGAGTGCTAAGGCATAATTATCATAATTATCACAATTTAGGCGTCTCTGGCAACAGACTCTCTCCTCTTACCAGAAACGTGTATTTGCTTTGACAAGATGGAGTTGTTTTGCGTTCACTGTGAATGAGAGAAACTTTGTTTTGACCTTTCTTGTTTTTTGTTTTGACCCAGCATCAGGTTTTATTATAAGCTGCGCATTCAGAGCCGTGTCATAATTCAGCCTCAAGAGTCTGACACCACCTCGTACCTAGTTATTCAAAGGGATACCGTAACACATAGAAATTTTGTTCATGTTCATTTCCTGTGTACAGCACTTTATAAAAAGACTTCACTTGTACTCATGTCCCCCAGACACCACTGAACAACATTTGGAGCACTTGTCAACCTTCCTTCCCTTAACTATTAGATAATGTTTCTTTCTATACTAATAAAATGTGCTATTGTCGCACTTCTCATTTATTTGAAGTGAGCTATTGACTTCATAACATTGCAACCAGCTTTTCAGGTGAAAGGATTGCTTGGATGGTTTGGGGGTGTCACTACAAAAACAGTTTGACTTCCTACAGACAAAAGAATATAACTCAAAATGGCAAGGTATCCTTCTTAAGTGTGGGTTGTAGGTGGAAGTCGGTTGCAACTTTGACAAGAGCAATCATTTATTTTAATTCGCTTTGTTCCCTGGGTAGAGGAGCTAAGTTTCTCATTTGGGCCTGAATAAAAGAGTCTTGCTCTACATTTACTTTCTCTTTTAACTTGTTTCCCTCCTCATTGTTTCTTCCTGTCATTGATTCTGTCACGCACAAGCATGCAGACATATACTCATTATTTTCCATGCTTGTTGTGTCTACAGGGCAGCCACCGACTTGGAATGAACACAGGTCTGGAGGGGGACTGGTGCAGCCTCATCCCAGTGGGAGGGCCGTGCCAAACAATCACCACTGGACTCAAATGGAACCTGAGTGAGTTCCATTTTTTTCAGCTCAAGCTGTTGAATGAAGCCACAGCAAATAATCTCCTGCCATTTCTAGAATCGTCCGAATCTAAAGTCTTTCTTTTGTCCTTTTTTCTCATGCTGAAGTAACATATATAAATTTAGTATGAAGGTTCGTCGTTGATCTTGGAAACATGGTAAAGAACTTTTGATAAACTATAAGAAGTAAAGTAACATAGATAGACGACATGACTGCTCCCCATCAGTGAGGCCAAAGCATCTCATACGCTGTGGCTGAACCGAAAAGTCAAAGTACACGTCAACACAATTTTCATTTTGGGTAGTTAACATAATTTAAGTTTTCCAGGTAAGTTTAGTTTTACTTGTCGATATAAAAATTGGGTAAAACAACATGATTGTGAGCTATCCATGATATTTTGGCTTCATATGTGGATAGTGGGATGAAGTGGAGACCAGTCATCTTTTTATAAAATCCACGAGATACATAACGAGAGACAGCAGTATGTTCTGTGAAGAGAAGTGACGTACAGTGAAGGAGAATAAATTCTTGATGTTCCCTACACCCCCCCACGCACACAACAGTTTGCTGCCAGTAATACAAACTTAAATTTGCATCCACAGTGGACACTTCTTCCCCTGAATTTTCAACACACATTACGAGGTACTGCAGTGTCCACGTGCTACATTTGCTTCAGTCAAGGGACGCTGCATTTTTAACAAATTTCACATATTGGCGAAACATACATGCCACAGTGAGCCTTTTATAATGTTGAACATTGAAAATCCAATCAGACACCCATCTGAGGACCCCTGTGGTCTCACCCCACTCGGCCTTATGGCCAGCTGTGTTCTTAATGAGTTGGCACAGACCAAACTGCCGCCCGGACGAGGGGAGACTTGGACCTTATGTCAGTGGGGTTAGATAATGTGTCGGCCTCTTGGTGGGTGTCCACTTGTAGTGTCTGTAAGCGCGGGAGGAGTTTATACACTTGAGCGACCACCTGCGTGTGTCCTCACCTGTAGGAACAGCGTGAGTGCGTCTCAACTCTGGTTTATGAACTTGTTTTTTGTGTGTGTGTGTGTGTGCATTCTTTTTCATCACCCTGCAGTGTGCGGTATATTTACTCAGCACACCTGTGAGATGGCCTTCTGCATGGTAATGAAAGGGACTTTATACATGAGAGTCCTATGCAGATTAGCTTGTGATAACAAGATGCATAATTAATCACATGCATATTTAGAAGGCTGGAAGTAATGATTTCCCTCTGGGGTCGGGAGGAAAGACCAGAATATGAAACAACATTTTTTTGATATAAGCTCTTTTCGCTTACGTGTGACTGCTGCATGTACGGTTTGTATGAGTGGCAGCAGTGCAACTTGTGATATACTGTACGTCTTCATTGATTTGTGCGTCGGTTTTTACTGTTTGAATTTGTGCTCGTTCAGGGAAGCCAGAGTCAGCACTGTGCCATTCTCGAGTGACACTAAGACTCTTAAGAAGTCCAGTGAAATGATCCCCCGCACTTGGGTTCAAAGCGTTTCTGTGATGAAAAATGTATGATCTTATAAAGAAAGAGTTTTGGGCTGTCAGCCATTACAGCCTTGCTGGCCCAGAGGAGACTTCCTGCTTGCATCTCAAGCTTGTTTAAACTCCAGCTTTGAAAGAATAAAATTCTGCAATGATTCATGTTGTTTTGATCCCGAGCATAAATTTGCTATGAGTAGACAGTTATTAAGCTTCGTTTTTTCCTTTCATTCTTTAACTCCAGGGGAGTGTGTGGGATGAGATGAAACACCCATGGCACAAGTTAATTAAATCACGTGTTCCCTTTTTTTATGTTAGTATATCATGTATTTAAACTGTTGTGAAGTCAGACTTTTTACACATGTATGTTGACACAGCTGAGCTGCGGCTTTTAGTGACAGGGTGTCTTGTTGATTTTTATTACTTATATTCAAATTTGCAAATGTTCTTTTCAACGTCAAAACAACACATCTTAGGGTTTTATATTTTCAGTGCATACAGTGCACACTATTAGGGTGTGGAAAATAAATACAACAAAAACATATGGTGGTACTGGCTCTGTATGTGGTATAATGTGTGTACATATACTTATTCTCTGGTATTTCACATATTTAAATATTTTTTTTTAGAGCCAAAATTGTAAATGACAATATTTCCTACACAAAGTATAGAAACAACGAAACAAGCAAAATCCCATTCACCTCCCCTGAAGTAGTAGAAGAAGTGTAGTGGTGAATATCTACATAAAATACATGCATATATACCAGAAAACATGCGGTGTTTCAGATATAATGATATTATATTCACACTAACCAATGAGTAAGAAAATATTAGTTTAAGGGCAGTAATTATTTCTGGAGCCAATTTCAAAGCATTGGAGACTTAAATTAGAGTTAAAGGAGAATTATTACAAAATTAGCATTAGATGAGAGTAATTATTTTATGAAAGAAATTAGATGTTACATGTAAAATGCATGTATGTTTGGCCGTCTATAAAGGACTATAAGGCCCTGAGGCTTCCTCAATGCAGCACAGTCAAATCCTTAAGATCACGGCAGAACATCAACTCAGAAACTTCTACAGGCAATTTGTATACAGATCAGTCGAGGCGTAGACGTACATTTCATATGCGCTTAAATCAGCAATCAGGGATGGGGACATGGGAACTGGGGAGAAAGACTCTCGACAGTTGAGTAGAAACCATAACACGAGAATATTCAACCAAATGTTTCATGTTCGAGTGTGGTTGAACTTCTTGACACCGACCCAGGCTGCCAATACAAACTTCCTGATCACTGCTTAGTTTCATTTTTATGCCTCCCTGGACATAGATGTGATCTGAAATCTGACTGGTTTTCAAAGACACACAACTCTAAGGAGGTTGACGGATCTCTTTGTCTATTACCTCTATAAAATAATGAAGTGACTGCAGTATAGTAGAGGTAACAATACAGCAGGGAAGAATAAGATTTATTTGAAGCCATGTGCTTTGGACAGTGTGTATAATAATGTTAGTGAAAGGATAAGAGCATGAATCGTGGCATCTTTAGATCTGCTCCCACTCAAATAGCTGCTGTACTCTGTCTTTTCTTACTTTCATTCCCTTTGTCACTTTCTTCTTTAGCATCTAATTTGAATTCACTCTCATCTTGTCTCCGTCCCCCTCACACTCCTGCTCTCTTCCCTCCCATAGCTGTTGAATGTTGTGGCAGCTGTGGTACTGTACTTTGCACCCACTGCATGTTACTTTAATCATCAGACTGAAATGCCCCTGAGGAAACAGACCGTAAGTGTGTGCGTGTGTGTGTGCGTGCGTGCGTGCGTGCGTGTGTGTGTGTGTGTGTCGTTATGGAGCCTCACTTTACTGGTTTGATAATACACCTTCACAATAACAGAGATATACTTCACCGTTTACCTCCGACTTTGCTCTCGGAGTGCACTGCACAAACAATGCACACTGCATTTTAAAACCAACATGTCTATGCTGCGCTCAGATGGGTGCATGTGCATTTTTTATGAAAACAGCGTGAGCGCTGACGGGGAAAATGACAAATGCGTGAGTATGAAAGTAGCAAAAACACTTTGGTCATGCTTTGCGCTGCTTTGCACTGGGTGTAAGATAAAGGGCCCACAGTTTTACTGCGAGTCCTCCACACAAGTTTTGGATGTGTTTCTTTGTAAATAAGCAGGAAGGAGATGTTACTGTAGACTTCTGAATTCATTGTGATGCTGCCATCATTAGTTGCATCATCCATAAATAATGGATGATAATCTGTTCCAGAAGCAGACCTGCAAGTCCAGGACATGACACCTGCGCCACGGTTCACCAATGAGCTTTTATGCTTTGGATCATGAGCACATCCTCTCTTTCTCCAGACTTCGAAATTTCAATCACTTTGGTAGAGGTCCATCGTGGTCTCATCAGTCCAACATTTTTTTTTCGCAGTTCATCTCTTGAACTTTGCAAATTCCAATTTAGTTTTTTACAATTCTTACTGTGGATGAGTAGTTTGCATCTCGTGGTCATCTCACGGTGGATTGGGGTTTGCTGTTATTACCTGTTCTCTTTAGCCGATGTCTAGTCTTCTTTTCTTCCTGTGAGAGCTCTCTGGTCTTCATATTCGATCATCCTTTTTTATCAACAAATGCAGTCTTACCAGTGGAGACCGTAGGCCAAAACCAAGAGGAGACAGTCAGAGCTATTTAATGTGTCCAAAATCTAAATCTAAAGGGCAACAGCATGAGCAACATAAACACATGTCAGTCACATATCAGTCAGCAACCCTCAAAAGGATAAAAGTAAAGATAATGGATGGATGAATGAAAAATATGACTGAAATAGAATAAAGTAAATAGAAGATAAAACTCTTGTCTTGTATCCATTGAAGGGTACAGCAGAATGTCCGGTGAGATGAAATAAAAGAAGGGTGCTGTAGAAATAAAAACAAACGGAGAGTTGACGGCGGAAGTGGCTGAAAAATAAATTTGAGAGAAAAAATGATTTGGGGTAGAGAAATGAGAGCAGGGTGAAAAGTGGTTGCCACGTGATGACTTATCGGAGGTGGAGAGACTCGGAGGCAGGTATGCCTTTGATTTGATGTTGGAAGCTGCTGACACACAGCAGGGAAAGGAGGATTACGGAGGTAGCCGGAAAGTGCTCCGGAGCTTTTTAGTGGGAGCTTGTATGCACACACACGCAGGCAATCTCAACTGTAATGTAGTCAATTTGCAATAAAACGTATTTTTGTCATTCCTGTTTGCTTAGAAATCCTTTTTTTCCCTGCTTCCCTCATTTATTCCTCCTCTTCTGTGCTCATTATTTTTATCTTTTTGACTAATTGATACCAGATTACAGAGGTTCCCCGGGTAAGATGTTTGCAGGAGAGCCAGTTACAGTTAGGTCCTTTTTTTCCAACTTCCTGTTATTGTCCAGTCTCTGCTGAGAGCAAAAGTCTTGCATTCAACTAGCAATGCACGATTAATCGCATAAAAAGCAATATCTTGACAAAAACATTTATGCGATTACATTTCCAACAGAATCGTATTTTGAAAGGGGAATCAGCTGCATTTCAAAGATTCAAAAGCATCCCATAATGCAACATTATCTTTGCTTTCTCCCTCAGCCAATGACTTTTGTGTTAAGGACAGATAAATAGAAAAATTAAATGGATCTAAAGGGAAACGCCTGCTGATCAGTTGCAGATCTAGGATGCCGAAGTTGCTGATTCAGTAATGTGCACATTTAAGTCATTGCTTGTTTACTGCTACCTGAGAAAAGCCACACATCCTTTAATGTGCTTTGAAAATGGTTACTTTAGGCAGATTGTGAACTCCAAAAAAGATTAGAAAATAAACTGAATTGTTTGTATTGTTGTTGAGTGAGTATTTGTTTTTAAAGACTGCTGACAGAACAGGGCCGCTTCAGGGACCAATCAGATTTCAGCTGGGGCCAGTGCCCCCTTGGCGTTGGGTTCAACTTAAATCTGCAGCCATTCTTGGCCTGGATTTATTGTAGAGAAAATATTAGGCTGTATAGAAGTGTTACTGCGATGCTGTGACCCTTGGCTGGATATTTGTGCAGACCTCTGGCTCTCTCAACCGTGACATTTGCTTCTTCGAAAACAGCGATACTAGGAAAAGTTTGTTTTTCATCGGGTGACCGAAACAACAAAAAGAAGATTCTATAAAGATGCTCCACCTTTCCCTGCCTCCGTCATGTTGACAGTTTGCTGCACACGCGTCCGTCTTGCCCCTGACCAGGCGTCCACCTTCTTTTTCGAATGAGATGATTGAGACAAATGATACGATTACTCTTGGTCAAGGATGGTTTGTCTTTGATGCTACTCCTCCTGCCCGGGTCTCACTGCAGCAGCAGTTTTCTTGTGGCCCCTGACATCTGCCTGGACATGCTTCAGAGCGTCTGCTTCTTGCTCAAATGAGTCTTCTGTTGTGAGGAGCTCTCTCCGCCCCCATAATGTCAACGAGGAGGTGGGAAGTAAAGCTGTGTACGCTGGTCTGCCTTTCTGTAGGAGAAGCGGTTGCTCTTTTCTGATTCTTTTCAAAATATATATAGTTCAGATTGGACAGTTTGAATTAGCTTGTTGGCTCAACAACTGATGGCCCTGGGAATCACGTCTTACTCTTGTCCTCATGTTTTCTTCAAACGTATTCTTGTGTTTTTGTTCAATTTGAGCTCTCCTGATCTACTGCTGTGCTGCCGTCTCGTACCCTGTTATCACAAGTCCCTGCTTTTGTTTGTATAAATTGTCCTTATTCTAAATGTCAAGCATCCGTTTCTTATAAGACAGTGGCCATCTGTGGGGGATCTATCCCTGTGTTTGTTTTCAGCTTCACGTGCTTATTCCACCTGTGTCTAATTCAGCCAGTAATACAAGACATGGAATTCACATTACACTTTTCAATTGGACATGTGCGAAATTGTTTAATTCTCACGAGGGGTTGAAACAGGCCGACTGTGAACACCCCCAAAGGAGGTTGTTTTTTGTTATGTCTATTGTTTTCACCCTGGGCTTTAATCACAGGCTGTGTTTTTAGTTGTCTACGCTAAAGTGAAAGTGCAGTTCACACAATATTCACCTCAATAATTTTGCTTGCTCCATTCCAATAGGACTGGGCGATAAAACAATAATTATCATAACATTATTTTCATCAATAGCAATACAACACAAGCTCAATATGAATTGACTACAACAAACAGTGAGGTGTAAACAAAAAACTTGTTCAGGAGCAAAAATGAGTCTTTAAATCTGAAAGAAATAACAATGTGATGATTACCAATATCTGTTTATAAGAAAATTTTGAACTTGATTATTGGCCTCATCACCCAGCCCCACCTTCCAAAACACATTGCAAAGTTTCGCAAGAGGTTGCACTTTGAATATCTGTAGCGTAAGCAATGATGTAACCACACTAAAAACATTTTTTCTCATATCATTTACTGTCTGGGACGGGTACTGGAACCTGGTATTAAACCGGTCCCAGTGCTAAATTATTAAAGACTTTAATCATAAAAAAGCTGCAGCGATGTCGTTTCTGCTCTTGGCACTGGAAAATTTAAGAAAATAGATAGATCCTCTTTATTATTGCTACATAAAGTTTTATCTTGCATTTTTGATCTCGCCAACTTGTTTCCGATTAAAGGATTCATCTCTGACTTGGCTCAATCCAAAACTCTGACTTACTTTCTCCGTCCGTCTCTCTCACACACGCTGCAGCGCCCGGCAGGACACGCGCTCACCTTGCTGCTCCCAGTCGCAATGACAGAGAGAACTAAATATTCAAATGTTCATTTGCCATTCCCTGGAATCGAAGCTGATGAAGCTTGTTGCCACAAGTGCAGCAAAGTGTTGAAAGCACTGAAGACACGAGCAATCTGCCGAAGCATCCGGTGACAGTCCATCACGCAGGCGGAGAAATGCACCGTGAGCCATTTTCCTTCACCTGGCTCAGAGTTCATCTGTCATCCAAGCAGGAATGTTAATGCCTGATAGCAGCCTGCTGATTGTTGATAAATTCTGTGTGAAAGAGAGCATCTCTCAGAGTCAGGGCATCATCTGAGCTGTCATTCAGAAATTCACAGTTTCAGTGTCAGATCAATCAGAGACAGCATCTGTTATTTGGGAGCTGCAGGCAAAATACTAAAGTAAAATATTGTCAAAGAAAAAGCCTCAAATTCTTTTTTTTTGCTTAAACGTAGATTGGGTAGACACATAAATAACAAAAACAACAGATAAATGGAAGTAGTGTGGACTTTATGTAAAGATTGATTCCAAAAGTGAAGCCAAAACATATTGATCGCCCCCTGGTGGCTGGCTGTAGTATAGATCATAAACTCAGCCTCTTCCAAGTACACACCAAAGACCGTTTTTCTCATTTTATGTAGCTCTTACCAAACTGATGTATTTTTCAATAAATAATATATTCATATCTCCAGTAAGTTTGGTTTGATTATTCATTTGATGGCCATCTTTGTGTACAGCCTTTGTAGTATCGTTTAGAAAAGTCGGGTCAGACTGGGTAGCAGATACCAGCTATTATGCAAAGTGAGGGTAAGTTCTTTGCTCTCTTGATCAGTCATGCCCGGGCACATAAGCCCAGATCAAGCACTTTATAGGCCGAGCTCCGATCTTTCACGAGTTATTCCTGCAGTAACACTTTAAGACCCTGACCAATTTATTTGCATTAAACAGCTCTAATCTCTGCTCATTTTTTCGATGCTGCTGTGCATTCCTTTGCCCTTGCTGTACCCTGCAGAAAATAAGTGGCACTGTATCGCCCACAGCAAATAACCACTGTACTATTAATCTGACATAAAGGGATATCATTGAGTCGCCACAGCCTTGAAGGCAGGAGAGGATTCACCCACTGGAAACCACTGGCATGTGCAGCTCGAGTACAGTAACCTTCAGATCACACTGTGCTTATGTGAGTGCTCATTTGAAGGTTTGTAGTGTTATAAATTGAATGAAGGGTTCTAGGTGACTTTTTACACCATCCCGCAAAAACATGTTAATTGAGTAAATGTATGTTTCTATGGTGAACCCTGCCTTTGTGCTATATTTATGTACTTTCACAGCACACAGAGTGAAATGATCCTGATCCTGAAGCACACACACACACACACACACACACACACACACACACACACACACACACACACACACACACACACACACACACACACACACACACACACACACACACTCACACACATTCACACACACAGTGATCCTTTCTTTATAGTTAGCAGGTAAAACCGCAGCTTTGCTCTGTTCACATTTTTGAGATATTAATGACAAATCATTTCATCACCTGCAACCCAATCTGCCATTGTTCATGTTTATGACCCGACCAAGCCACTGATTATATCTGCGACTCCCACAAATTACACTTTAATCACTTTTGCTCATGTACAGGCAAAGTTAAAATGTTTTTTTTCAAAGCAGACATTTACATGTGGTGGCTTCTTTATGAAGCCAATGCGGAGCGCTCTAGGTCATCACTGTGTTGTTAAACCAGGGTAACTTATTGTCGAGGTTGTTCTTGTAAACTGTGACTGAGTAAGTACGGTGAAGGTGAGTTATAATATAGGAAGAAACTCAGAAAATCCTCGCACTTGTAGTCCCCTGTCAACTTTCCGCTCAGTTTGGCGTTTGCATTGTGATTAATTATTTACCACGATTGTTTAAAACATTTTCTGTCATCCCCGGGACAAAGTTTTGAGTCCTGTATTTACATTGAATCTACTATCTAGCAGCATTTGGCATTAAAGGTTGCAGAGCTACACATATTTTCAGCTTATCAAACCTTACACTCATGGTATATTGAACTGTCTGTATTTTCTGCTTTTTCAGCCTCGAGAAACAACCCATGAAGGTCATTGTTCCCCTTAACACACACCTACACATTGGGGTTTTTGTCCTTGAGCCTTTCCATCTGAAGGACCAGTATCACACAAGTGGATTAAGCTGCACTAACGATGATCTATTACCATCTGCAAACAATGAACAACACCTTCTTATGCCAAATACACACATATTATTACACCATTAAGTGTTAGATCTTGTCATCGTAAGTTTGTGATATCACCCCATAAAAGGTAAAGTAAAGTAGGTGTGGCTGCATGATGGAGAAATAGGGGTCCGTTGTAGGCCTTGATACGATGCTGTAGTTCAGAACTATTACCTCCTATTTAGCCTGAACCAGACTGAATCCAATAACTTTTCAGTAAGGTGGACTTTAAAACTCTGTAATTATCTTAAAAGCCAGAACCTGTTGAAAGGCTTGATTGTTGCTTAATGTTTTATTTTCTTAATTTTCCCCTACTTTAATGGACATTGCTTTTCTAGTGTTTATCAGTGCATTTAAATTAGAGAAATGGAGGCTACTTTTGGGAACTTTTCTTGCCAGTCATTGAAAGGATTTCTAAAAAAAAACATTCCTTCTTTTTGAAAGAACTCGGGCTTATCAGACAAGCGAACAAGAGTTGGGATAAAGAAGATGAGTGAATGTTTTGTCGAGCACATTGAGTTTAGTTTAAACGGCCGGTGCATTAAAACTATAGCCTCTGGCTTTCCAGGACAGCTGTCCGCCATAACTTTCTGTGGCCTGTGTCAAGAGTATTATGATCTTTGTCAACCCCAACCACTACGACAGCTTAAAACCAGAGAACGAGGTTGTTATTTTGTGAAGTAACGATTGGATTATATCGCAAAATAATGTTTTATGGTTTCTGTCTTTTTGAGTTATTTTTTGTTTGTTGAAGAGTTTATTTTTCCAGTAAGTTTACAGCTGAGCCTGACTCACAATTGGTTGAATATAACTAATGGTGGGACCTTGCTTCTACAGCACTATCACTACTTCACAGTGTTTTGCTCCAAATGACGTCAACAGCACAACATGGGGGGATCCATATCCAGGATATTTTGGCTTTATTTTTGTACAATAAGAGGAAGTGGAGAAGCGCTGTCAATCTTTATATACATTCAGATGTCTGGTGACCTGCACTTGTAGTTCAGCCTCCACACGACAATTTGTGCGACTTTAAAATACGACGTCTGAACTCTGGCACACACTAACATGTCTTCAGTGGTTTTGAAGTCCATTGTTGAGCCCACTCAAAACCGTAGCAGCCACAGTTTAAATGAGCACGACATGCCTCTGGCTTTATGCTTTGTCTTTAGACATCCGTTTCTCATTTTACCTTTCGGCAGCAATCTATTATGTTCCTTAAGACGTAAATTGGGGTCAGGAGCTGTTGCCGGCAGATGGAATTTATCCAAGTTTACATTTTAGGGACATTTAAATAACCCCAAGACTTTTTTCCTACAAGTAGGTGCCAAAGCTGTTGGCAATGATAATGGTGATGAAGGTCAGTTTGAGCCTAGGTCTCAATCTGTGTGTGTATTGGGGAAAACCTTAGTCATTCCTTTGTGACTCAGCCTTCTCCCATCTTCCTCCTGCAGCAACACAGGCTGAGCTATGGCTTCTGGCATAGTGTGTGTGTGTGTGTGTGTGTGTGTGTGTTAAAATCTGCTTATCATTATGTTTTTGGCTTAGCGTAGATCATAATGAACGAAAAATTGGAATAGTTTACAGCCACAAAGCAACTTTTCCCTCCATATTGTGTGTGTGCGTGTGTGTGCGCGCGTGTTCGGGGAGTGTATTTGTGGGCATACATGTGTGTCTGTGCACTGGTCTCTCTCACTGTGCTCTCTTTCATTTGTGTCTCACTGTGTCTCACTCTCCTTTTATGTATAGAAATATGTATGTGTGAGTGTGTGTGTTACGCTTGTGACAGAAAGCCAGAGAAACTTCTGTGGACCATGAACAATGGCTTTCAGCCCACTAATGACAGGAAGGCTGAGGAAGCTTTTCCTCTGTAAGGTTTCCATTCAGCTTGATATGCAAATAAACTGTAACTTCACAACACCGGTTATATCCATGCACCGACAAGCGTCAGAGACTCAAACACAAGCACAAAATAATACAAGTATACATGCACACTGCAACTGGGTGATAAATCAATATTACAGTGATATTTAACTACAGCTAAATTGCATGAATGCTACAGAAGAAGACTGTGTCGTTAGATTCATCAGGTCACGTTGTTCTAATACAGAAGACAACGAGAGAAGGTGAACGTTCTCCAGCATAGTATTACTTAGTTTATGATCCCAGAAGCCAAAACCACATTTAAAAGAGGGGAATGCCGACTTGAAGTGGAAATAGCTGAAGTTGTCTTTGTGTGTACTTGAAGTCAGTTTTACAGGAAAGCTATAACAGACTGCTAACACACTGTGTCAAGCTAAATTAGTTTGAAGTGAAAAGTTTAGTCCACAGTGTTTGTCCACTGTAAATAGGGATTCATGCTGTTTTGCTATCATATTCACATTATAAATATTTCAAAGTTTGTCAAGACAATGTCACAACAAGCACCGTTTAGTGGCTGTTGTTGAGGTTTTGCACGTATCACTTTAAAAAGGTCTGTCACTTCTCCACTGAATTGTATTTACCTCTCGCTTGCTGAGCTAAACTCACACACACACACACACACACACACACACACACACACACACACACACACACACACACACACACACACACACACACACACACACACACACACACACACACACACACACACACACACAAACACATACTCACACACAGACATACAACCAGAATGCATTGTTTAAATAATCATCAAAATGATAAAATATTAAATGACCCACCACATGTATCTGCACAAAGACAAAGACACACACACACACAAATCCAACGTGGACAGGTGCTGAGTTTGATTGAAAATAAAGAAGAGGAGGAGGAAAAAAAATCCTGAACACAGATGGATTACAGCTGCAAAGTCTCAGAGAGAGGCCAAGCAATTGAGAAATCTTAATTAAAAGTAAACTTTGGGTAAGATTACAAAAGCTTGCCCTCACTGTTAATGAGAGGAGGCTGTTTATGCAATGTAAGCCTTCACAAACACATCGGCATGCAAATGATAGTGTTTGAACAAGGACTTAACTGCATATGTTTCATATTTTTAGTTACATCCAGAACATGAATCTTGAATTGGAACATTAACATGCAGTTTATTGACTTGCAGAGTGAATAACATGTTGCATAATCAGCTGATCCTGGAACAGAGCAGGTTGCATTAAATTTGATGGACACTTTTTCTGACCTAAGGCCTCCTTATGAAAGCAGCAGTGAAGCATTTGTATACAGTTTTCCCATCAGCCGCTATAAGGCTTTGCTGATACTGATACGTACATACTCTGTTGACTAAAGAAGCAGGGATTTTCCTTGTTTTGAAGTTTTAAGTGCTCTGATTCCTGGTTCAAAATCTCCAAGAACACACACACACACACACACCAGGAGAAAACACAATTTGATGTGCATTCAGAAACACTAGATCTTGGAATACTTCGACAGGACAGCCTTTCAAGCTTTTTTTTCTCCCACCGCTGAGATGAAGCTCTGCTGCTTAAGGCTTTAATCGAGTGTGCGAGCCGGGAGATTTCAGTATTCCGAGAGCATTCTAAATACTGGGAAGGATTGTTTTCTGAGGAGGGCAAAGCAATGTAGTTTATCTAGTAATCAAACAGATAGATGTGTCTGACAAAGTTGGTTCAGCGAGGTCTTACCCAGTGTCCCTGCCAGAGGCAGACATCTCTACTGGAGGATCTCTGCTTTTCCTTCGGTTTCTCGAGATGCAAACACGCATCCTGACCTTCTATTCTCTTCATTTCTCTTTTCTCCTCTCCCTGCCTGTGCTTTTCTGCTTGCTTTCAGCTCGCCCGGTGTTTTCGTCTGAAGAAATTAGTTTCCCCCCCCTCCTTTATCTCCCTCCGCTACACCTTTTCAACATAATGCCGCCTCAACCCCCCGCCCCCCCATTCCCACTCCTTACTCTCTCTCTCCTCCCCTCTCATATCTTCCCTCTCTCCTTCGCTCCTGCTCACCAAGGTCTTAGAGAGGGGAAATGAAAAGTGTATGTATTCTGTAGCGTTGCAGTGTGGCAGCAGGAGGGAAAACTGCTGTTTTATGGTTTTATTTATGGATCTGTATATTTCAGATGCTGTGCACATCACACACTGGGGCAGGGGGGGGATGAAGAGCAGCCTGATGTGAACTGCTGCTCATCCCCCCAGTGGAGCTGCAGACTAGCTAGGAGGCAGAGCAAGAGTGCACACATCACAGATTATGGACATAATAGGCATCAGCTATGACCTACAGTGTATACGCCCAAACACATGCACGTCCATACACAATATATAAGCACATAGAGGAATCAAGGGCATGGGTTAAAGCGCATGGCGTAACTGGTAAACTGTAAACGGGTTATACGTAGTCTCTTATTTTTGTAGCCTCAGATTGAGATCAAAATTATGGATTTGCAAGGTGGTAAAGCAAGGCATGTTCATTTACACATTTCAACCACAAGGCAATTCAAAGTGCTTTACATAGAATAAAAAAAGAGGAGAGCAACATAAAACAATCCAAAAAAAGAAACCTCTAGAGAGACATTTAAAGGAGTTGCATAGCGAATTGAATAGATAAATAAGTAAACAAACAAAGGAAGAAATAAAACAGTGAGGTGTAACACATTAGTGATTATTTCATTCACTATTTCTTTATATTCCTTCACCTAAGTACTGATGTGATATCTTTCTGCTGCTGTAACATTGCAAATTTCCCCATTGCGGGACTAATAAAGGACTTTTTAATCTTAATCCAATAAAAGGCTGTGGCCAACAGAGCATGCTTCCCTTCTGAGAAAACGGCTTCACTTTACACACGAGACGACCATCTGTTTAAAAAAGCAGAGTGTGCAATTGTTGTGCGTGCGCCGGAGCAGGTGCATATTAATATTTTGCTAATGCACCCGTAGAATAACAGTAAAGTACTGCGTCATTAACTTCAGACTCAGAGCAGCTTTACTTTTTTTTCAGAGCCATTACTTTCCACTGCCCTCAAGATAGCAACGTGCCCACAATGCACCTGACCACACCTCATATTTAGGACCAAGACAGTTATGGGCGCTTCGATAGGTGCAAGTACATTTGACATTTAAAACAGCTTCTGGTTGACTGATTGGTGCAAGCTGTGATCCATACATTGAAGATTTCATAGTAGGACATTAAAATGCGTGTGAAGGAAATTCAGAGACGTATTTCTAAACATGAAATATTTGCTGACAACACGTGAAAAGACTGAGCTCTGGAGTCGGAGCAGGTTATGATTTCACACCTCGTCTGTTTAGTTGGGGTTAGGGTAAATTTGGTTCAAATAAACTCAGCTCTGTTGGCCTGGTGAGTAAGAAGTGGAAGTGTTTCAGTATTTCTTATTCCTACATGATTTTTGAAACTTAATTATATATACTTGTTGGTTAATAACACATTTTCAACTCAATGCATCTCCTCATACCCTGCATCAATGATTAATACCAACAATCATTCTGTAATATCAAAATACATAATTTACACTGACTGATGCCACATTTCCCAGCAGACACAGGTTTTCTTATCTGAAGGTCAACTCAAACCAGAACAGTATCCGCCACCTCGCCGTGTCTTAGACAAACCCAGCAGTGCCATTATAAACATTTAATGGAGGTGGCTATCGTTGCACTGCAGATGGTGCTAACACTGCTAGCGCGTGCCTCAGCTCATGTCACGGTCAATAAATAGCCTCACAAATAGGGAGATTGTCAGATAGAGAAAAGGGGACATTGCTGTATTGAAGGCTGATATGATATGAACAGTGCAGGATTTCTCGAGTAGAATACAGCCACGTTTTTATATTCAGATCAGTGACATTTGATATCGCAATCATTGTTTCATTGATTTGAATCAGCTACAAACAAGACCTGGAGAAGGCTGCCGTGTAGTTTTGCATCTGGATTGTTCAACTGGTGAACCTTGAAACAGAATAAATCTGCAACTCCTTGTGCTCTGTTAGAGTGAATTATAACTTAATGTCGGCTCAATAATGTAAAGTTTGTATTACCTGAAGTCATATCCTTTATTATTCTTATTCAGCCTCCGTACTGACTGTGAAACACATTTGTACCTCCACCTCATTTCAGTAATTTGGACAGCTCAGTACTGAACAAACATGATTCGCAGAAAATGATTTTCCGACGCGAACTGTGAAGCGTGATGGAATTTGATAGCACGCTGGTCTGAAAGAGCGGAGGATCCACCCCCCCCTGACAGAATGAGTTAAATTTGCCTCTCAATGACAAGTTGTGTTAAAAGGGAGCGTGTGCTGCTCGCTAAGCGCACTGGGCCATAATGGGAAAGGAAAACGATGTGTTTTGGTTGTGCTGGACTACCTGGGATCATGTTGACAGAGCTCAATGTTATTTTCAAAGGTTCGATCGTGGCACATTTTCATTCAATGAAAAATGTCATCCCCAATTACAGATGATTAGTAGAATTACCGTGAATAATCTAAATCATTCATGACGAGGAGGGCGGCTTTTCCTTGCCTCAACACAGATCAAGTGCTTCTTATGAACAGAACACTAACAGGGGATTTCCTTAAAGCTTAGAATGATGGGTGAAGGGGATTGACTGAAATTTGAATAGATATGTCAATTATATAAAGATGGACGACGTGTCTTCACCTTCTCCCACAATCCAGAAATAGAGCCAAATAGTGTGAGCAGTAGCCATTGGGTGATGGAGCATCAATGTCATCAACGTTTTATCCAATTTTTGCAGCAAATTACAACTTAATGGAGAAATTAACACTTGAACATACGTCAGTGTGATAAGAAGTAAAATAAGAGTAACCCTTTTTGAGAAAAGATTACTCTATGTTTATTTTGACTTAAGTTTGGTCCATGCCCCAGCCACTAACATGGAGAAGGGGGGTTTTAGGACCATGCCAGCCAGGCTCTATGTGGCAATCAAAATGTCTTGGCTTCACTTTCGGACAGCCTTCATGTCGTCAATCTTAATTTTCAGTCTATGATCACACGTAAGACATTTTAGGTACACACACTAATGCTGAAAAAAAAAAATCCTGCATTACAAATATTCCATGGTGGACACGGGGTTTATGACCTATACTGCAGCCAGCCACCAGGGGGCGATCAAGACGTTTGAGCTTGACCTTTTGAGACCTGTCAGGTGTTTCTCTACAGTCTATGTTACTAACAGGTGCTACATTCGCAGAAAGAGAAAAACGTGAATCATCTTTCCAAATCGAATGCAGGAATTATGGTCTAATTGTTTTTATATTAACATGCATTGACACTTAAGATGGAGACCAGGTACCTTGACTGTGACTGTTTGTGACTATACCGTGTCACTAATAACTTAGCTCAATGCAGCACCTTTAACATGCCTCTCACAGTAGAGCGGCAACTCACTCCTCTCCGGTGCAGAAATGGCCCCTAACACCAGTAATTCCCCCCCCCACACACCTGTCCACTGCAGTGTGAGTGTCTGCGAGTCTCCCCTCCCCGCGCCCACCCACTCTCCTGGGTAATTTGTTGTGTAAATACGCTCTACTTACAGCTGACGGGCCCTTTCAGCTGTGGCGCTGGAAATGCAATTACAGGCAGCAAACATCTCCATTGTTATCACTGGAGGGTGCGACGCTCATTTTGGTCCCCTCTGCAACGTGGGGCCGTTATTGATCGGTATCAGCTTTGAGGAGGGGATTACTGATGAAGCCGTCGGAAAGCCCTTTGTGCTCAGTAAAGAGTTTGCACATGTGTGTGTGCGGGTGGATGCTTGTTTTAAATGGTTGTGTGAATGAGAGACACAGATTATGTGTGTTAGTAAATGTACATGCCTCTCGGCCATTCCTCCTCCCAATGCTTTTATGGTAGTGCTCTGCTGCCCCTAGTGGCCGTTCCTGTGACACCAGCTATCAATTTTCAGCCCTGAATATATTTCCTTTCCTCTCCGGTTGTAATATAATCACATTGTGCTGAGGGATAAATCCTATGGCATTTTTATATCGAGGATAAAAACATCAATGGGAGGTTTATGCAGCCTGCTGAAGGACCTAATGTGTGTGGAGCACTGGTGAATTGGTGTCTTCTTAGAAAATAGCTGCAGCTGTAAGGTTTTCTTTTTTTTTCAGTCATAGTGTTGTACAGGATTGTAATCCTAGTCCAAACGTTATAGAAAGCTCTCAAAGCCCCATATAATATAGATTCCAAATATTAACATATATATAGAAACTAATTTGAATACATTTCCTTAATAAGGTTAAGGTTAGGGTTTAAAAAACACATTATCGTAAATCAAAAATATTATTATATTAAAACTGAAATAATCTATCTTCATCATGAAGGTAAGCAGATTTGATCATCTTAAGAAAACAACCACATATTCATATATTGATTAAAATATTACAACATTTGATTGATACTGACATATAATTTACATTACTATGATTATTTTATATTCATTTTCTGCCAAAAGATCTCTTTCAGCCTAAATCGTGCACACTGGACCTTTAAAATAGTGTGAGAAATGTACAACTGAATGATACAGCCACAGTTTAAGCTGATAGAATCAGGCCCAGCAAGTTCAATATTAAAGCTGAATTGTAGATCAGTATGAAGACAAAGAAGTCTTTAAAAAAGAAATCTCCAATATTCAGCGAGAAAACTTAAAATATCAAGAAATCTAAACAGAGTTTGGTGTATTTGTTACAGCGGCACCTCTCCTGGTTCAGAGGGATCGTGGGTAATATCTACAGTTCAGTTGTGTTTCAGTTCTGTAAGTGGGACCATGTTGTTAGAGATTGATGGACTTTGTTTTTTCTCGACATGAAAACCACTTAATCGATCGGACACAGACAGAATTAATCACCACGTGTAGTCGCAGAGGGCGCTGTTGCTCAGTAAAAGAGAAATAGCTTTCCTTAATAACATTTTTTATGGTATTCCCGACAGATGTTTCCATGAGGACTTTCTAATCCTCCCAAAGTGATCAATAAAAGTGAACACACTCGTTTGCAAATCTCTCAAAACACTGAAATAGACGACTCTCGTGGCTCGGCTGCTCGGAGCCAGGTGGAAACATATTACCCTGCAGTGAAAAATCCTCAGGCCCACACTTTAACACAGTCAGACATTATTCTCACCCGCTCATAGCACAGTGCTCACTCAATTATTAAGTGCCTTAACTTCACATGCAACTTGTTTTCTTCCGTGTTCGGAAGTCAAGCTGACTTAATACCATGCTTATTTGGCAGTCTTTGAAGCAGCACAGGGCTTTTTTGTCCCTGTTTGATGTGCGTGCAGCCGCCTGTGGACAAATGATTTGCTTCTTTCTCTCCTTCTTTGTTCCTTTGTGTTCATTTTCCCCTTTGTGTGAAGTGATTTTGCCAATTTTTTTTTACATACTTATAAAAATTCTTATTTTCTGGTGTTCTTTGTCAATGCAGTAATCAGGTGTTAGCTCAGGTTAATAGTGTGTAATGCAGTGTATGATGTTTGAGGCGTCGCATTTGAAAAAGCAGGTTGTGTGATTAATTGGTCTCTTTATTCTTCACCAGAGCAAAGCATTTGTTCTTTGAAACTACTTTTATATGAGGAGAAAAGCTGTTTGCCTCAGGAGCGGCTCTTTATTCTCTGATTTCTCACACTGTAATCTTCAGATGGAAAACTTTCTCAAACTGCCAGAAACGAGAATTAATGGATTGCATTTTTATTTTATCAATATTTACCCAAATCCCCCCGAGAAAAATGTACCTGTAAATATCCCTATCATGACTAAGTGAGACTTTTACTTGAGTTATGCTTTTTCGAAACAACTCGAAACACCCTTGTTTGTTTGTAGGAAGAAAAAGAAACAAATTACACAGTTGTTTTTCCTCATATTTTTACTGTGGTTGTGATTATTTAAGCACAATTCTAGTATTTTTAAATCTGAGCCCCATTTTCCCATATTTTGAAGCTCTGGATCATCAATAGGACAAAAGATGTTTGAATCTGTCGAGTACTGAGCGAGTTCCCTACGATCGGCTGCAATGTAATCCCTCAAGACATTTGCCTGCCTCAAACTACCTCCACCCTGTCCAATGCAGGTCTCTCTGCTCTGGCTGCTCTTCGGGTAAAAGTGCTACGAAGAGAAAGAATAGGATACAGGTTTAAACTTGTGCTAGCAGGAAGTGTACATGCAACAGGAGAAGGGACTAAACCAACATACAAATGAAAGAGCTTGATATGGTTGCTTAACTTGTAGTCAACCCTCAAATGTATATGCATGCAAAGACTTAATAGAAGTATAGAAGGTTTAAAAATATAAAGAATCCTGCTTTTAGGCCATAAGTTCCTGTGAATGTAGTCACAGCCTATAATAATATTATTATTAACTTAAAAGTTATTCAGAGGTTAATATCTTAAAGAGCTGACTAAAACTCAGCAACATAATTATTAAACTTAGTATTTATAAATTCATGATCTTTGACTTGTTCCAACCACTGACAGACACTGGCTGAATGTGATGCACCTCACAACACATAATTCAGAGCTTCCTGGTTTGACCACATGAGGTCAGTGTTGGCCAAGTGTCCTCTCAGCCTGAACGGTTCATTTCAGTCAAGTCACTGGAAGTTAGACTTGAACCTGGACCATCCAAGTTGTTATAATGAGCCATAAAAAAAAGGATAAAGGACTCAGCGATTTGTCACAACTCTTGTGTCAGGAAAAGAACACAAAAAAAGTCACACATGAAACTGGAGCAAATATTTCACAAAGCTTTGACCTTGGAAGATCCGGGCTGTCTTATATGTGAAATTATTCCGGACTAGATGTGTCAGACCTGGTGAATAACATCAGTGGTTGAAAAATGTATCTGGTTTCTTCTTTTCTTTTGAATTCCTCCGTCTGAAGAGTTCTTTCTCCTTCACTGTGCTACTTGTCCTTATAAAGGGTATCGAACAATGAGCCTTATACAAGCAGTCACCTTTCCTGTGTCAGCTGAAGGATTCTCCTTTCAGAGGATTTCTTAACACTTCAGTAAGCACTAAGTGGGGGTGTGCTCAGTGGCCTCAGCACAATAGCCTGTGTGAATGCGTGCAGGTTTGTGACGGAACCCGGTGTGCCGCGTTGACATTGCCTCGCTAGGCCCAGAACTGTGTTAAGAACTCAAAGTCATGTGTACGACCTCTAACTAATAATTTGACTATTTAAAGTTGACAATTATTTGTTTCCAATATTCCTGCTGCATTTAAACCTCGTATCGTGTCTTCTCTGTCCAGATAACGAGGTCCTGCAGTTTGGGAAGCTGGTGAGCACATCCAACACCTACGAGCCCGTCGCCCCTGGAAACCAGAGGAAGCCGGTCACTGTGACCACAGACCAGCCTCTACTGTGGAGCATGGGCATCCAGACAAATACAGAATAGCACAGAAAAGGTCTATTTTCTCCGTTAGTGTCTAACTAATCAGAACATAACACAGGGAATTCAGCATCTTTGCTACAGCGGAGTCACTGGTCTTCTATATTTTGTAAAAAGTACAAATAGAAAAACACCTTTAAACATGACAGAAATCTCACTTAAGTGCTTATATGAATTGTGCATGACTTGGCCCACTGATAATTCAAAACAGAAGAAAAATGTCCTGGACAATGCTTTTCTGCTAGCTCATGGTTTATTTCAGTGTGTAGGGATGAATTAAAAATGTATCACAGAGTAGTTTTGTCTCTACAGTTGAAAATGAACCTCATACAACCAGAATCATACAGCTGATCCATTTCAAGTACAGAGTACTGAGATGACAGCATATTGTAGAAACATCACAAACAAGTAGAGTCACAATCGCAAACTTTATATTGTCATTTAAAAGTGCAGGATTCCACTTCAACATGTGCCTTCTGTATCATCTTTTTTCACTGATTAAAGAATAAAAAGTATTTCCACCTTTCTTCTTCTTCAGGTTATAAAATGTAGACTGCAATGCTGATTGCACAGACGGGAGAAATCAATGTGTGGGTTTTCATTTGTTTTATTTACACAGCAAATACAAATGTTGTGTACAGAACGTAAAAATTGCCATCCCCCTTCAGTCCCGAGCCCGTCAGCCCCATATCACTTTACAGCACCGTCACCCGTCCCCAGGTATTGAAAAACGATTTTCTCTGTCCAAGATTTAACCACCACTGGAAGAAAGAAATAAAGAAAGTGTTGTTAGGTACAAGAAATCAAAATGTGGCCAATACCTTTTTTTAAACAGTAATATTCACGGTTTTCAATGTCCCAGATATCGCATTAAAACCACCACTGATGAAAACCACTCCCGCCAATTTTCCTTCGAAAAGAGACAATCCGACTCCTCAAAGTCAGAATAGTGTTTATTCTGACACCCTTTACCATAGATTAATTGTATTTGAATGCTTTAAATCTTTTATGCACAAAATACTAGATATTTTCTGTAATATTCATCAGCTGTATAAATTGTGTTGTGAAAGTAACACCAGGTCCTTGGATGAGATGCTGCTATTCTACCGCTGATGTAACAAAATGAACTGTCTCATGAAAGAGAGGAGAATAACTCATTTGTTTTCCTATTAATTATATACCTTAATGAATAAATGTGGAATTTCTACTGACATTTTAGTAGAAAGTCCCTAACTTGTGGTCTTTGTGAAACCGATTAGTTTTTGGTAATTTATCAATAATTGTGTTGTTGACACCATTAATCATAACATTAAACTCAAAGCTGACACATTGGGGTCATGTTTCCATTATCTATAAAAGATTAAGATGCTAAACATGGAGTCTTAACAAAAGAGCCCTGGGAAATATATAAATCTACAAATACTGCAGTTTTTAATTGTTATATTTTGAATTAAGGACAATTAATTAACTTGCCAGTCTGTAACAAAGATCAACGGACATAACTCAATTATATCCTAGGTACACAATTCTAATTTCTAAGCACATCTTTATTGTGAGTAAGACAATTTAAAAGCAAAGAGAAGTGTGTAAGATCATGAACTTAATCAATGGAGTCATCAGATATCAGGGAGGGAGACAATGGGACACAAAGCTTGAGATAGCACAAGCAAGTCTTATTGTCTCTACTTGATGATGTCAAAAGTTGTGATCACATCAAATCAAGACAAATCCGATTCTCCCTCTTCACTGTAACGAGCTTACGATGTGAATAATGTAGGTGCTGCTGCCACTTACACAATGATGTTGTTGATGGGGATGTGGATGAGTTTGACGAAGAAGCCGATGAAACCCATGATGGCGAATCCGATCGCTGTGGCCATGGCGATCTTCTGGAACTCTGGCAGGAGGAAAGGAAGAGTTACGTGAAAAGTAGAACTTCAGCGGAGAAGAAGTGAAAACATCTTCAAGAAACACAAGCGAGTCCAGTGGTGGAAGTCAAACTACTAAATGATCCGGATGACTGGGAATCCTCAGATATTAAGTAAGTATAACACAATCCCCCATGCGTTTCCTAATCAGCTGAACTTTAAAACCATGTCCATCACATCAAAGACACATCAAAGCCGAGGTGGCCCATTCAGATGAAAGCTGGTACCTTTCCTGTCGGGCTTCGTGCACCTCTTCACCAGCCTGATGGAGTCTTTGACGAACTGCCGGCTGGGCTCAACGAACTGCATCACCTGATCCATGGTGTTTGTTTGGGCTGATGAGGAGGATGAAGAAGAAAAGAAGAAGAAGAAAACAACATTAGCGTTAGCGTCTGGGCTGCTCACAATGATGACGTATACATTCAAAATATCGTGAAAACCACGTTCAACAACAATAAACTACATTTGTTCAAACATAAAACCTGCTGTAAAGAGACATATTAAACTGTAGATTAACCGAAACTCGTTTAAATGACTGAAAACCGTGATTTTGTTGTGGTTGTGCTAGCTCCTCCTAGCTAGCTACCGTTTGAGAAGCTACTAGCTCGACGTGGCAGCTCGTTGAAAACCCGACAAATACACGTTTAAGCTCTAAAAGCAGCAGCTGAGTGAAACTCTAGTGTGAATAGCAGAAGGTTAGAGGAGGCAGCTCGGGTCTCACCTGGTTCTGAGGAGGCGATCTGAGGAGGAACAGTCTGAGCTCTGAGAGACACGTCGCTTTCAGATCAGTTCACTCGAGAAGAGCTGACGTAGACTTGCAGCGCGCCTGCGCAGGAGACGCTGGTTCTTTGAGTCACTATTATCTACACTGCCATCTGCAGGCGAGGAGGTTCATTTCAGCCACTTACTCTTAATGGTAAACAGAGTTATTACAACTCCTTATTCAACTTCAGAATTTTAAAGTGTAATAGATATTTATTTTATAAGAATTTAAAAAATTTTTTAGTTGTTTACCTTTGTGTCGTGAATAGCCCACACAACTATCTCACATGCTCTTCATAATAATAATAATAAAAGCAGTGATACTACATACTTAAAAAAAATCATATAATACAACACATTTGAAGCAACATAAGAACATTTTAAAATGACATTTAAAAGAAAAGGAATAGAAAATAAATAATGATTTATAATAACAATAATAATCCTTACAATTTCAAAAGGGCCTCACTGTCTGTCAGTGCTTGGGCCCCAAAAAATTAAATTAAATTAAATTAATCCTGCGCGGTCCGCTTCTGCGCAGGAGTTGCACAATCCACTTCTGCGCCGGAGGTTAATAAATTTAAAACAATTTAAATTAAATTAAAACAAAAAAAATGTATATTAACAAAAAGCCAATTAATTTGCCCGAAAAATAAACATAACCAGGATTCTCAACCCTTGAAAGTACCAACTATAAAATACAATTTCTAAAATTTCTAGGACTGCAAAGCAGCACTGAGCGGGCCTGAGCACATGCATTGTGAAGTGTTGCATGCGTTTTGCCTTTAGAAGTCGCTTCGGTAATAATAACAGAATAACATTTTTTAAATCAACATAAATGCATCCTTTCTACGTGGTTTAGTCTGTGAAGTCAAAGTGTTAATACCGTAAAGATAACTGCTGATACCATCTAAAGACTCATATCGGCTGATTTCATAACTGTTAAATCAGTCCCTAATCATATTACGTGTGTTTCTTAGAGGCGACGCTGTGGCCACTCCTCAAGCTCATTCCACATTCCTTCAGTCTTACACACTCCCCCATGTGACTCAGATTAACATAAGGTGTGTTCGTACAGTTCTATTGATCTGTGTTCTTTATTATTCTCTGCTGTGTCTAGCACCACACTTAACATAATACTCACATGTCGAAAAAGAAAATATTCTGTACATGGAATTCAATTAGTTATCAGATCAGTGAATAATATTAAACAGCCTGATGTTGTAAGCAGCAGGATTCAAACATTACTTTTCACTTTTTTCTCTTTAACGAAGTGACCATGGAGTCAGTCACATTGAAATGCAGTCATCTGTTTGGGTGGCACTGACCAAGACTTTAAAAACCCTAAATTCTCTCATTACTAAAAACACTAATCTCACCCAATCCCTTTCAAATCTCAAAGGCGAAACTCATACAAGTGTCACATGTCACTGCGTCTGAAAACGTCAACCCAGCGGCTTGTCATCATCATACACACGATCACAACTCACACATGCAGCAAACAAACCAAACTTTGTTTTTCATTTTACAAGGTTTATTTTTTTACATTATGTACACGCTGCCACATCGTCAGAGGCTTTCCTAACGCCTTCACCTCATAACCACATGTAACCATATTGTGGTTATAATTGTTACTGCAACCGGAGAGACCTCTGATATCTTTTAAGAAAATGTAGGGGAAACAGTTTATCCATCCATTAGGTGTAACTCTTATCCTGGAGCCGATCCCAGCTGAGAACTGAGAACCAAACAACCATCTAACCTGCATGTCTGTGGAAAGAAGCCAGAGAACTCACAGGAAACCTGTGCAGGCACGAGGAGAATAAGGAAACAATAAAGGCCTTGGCTGTCTGGATGGTTCGAGCCCAGAAGCTGTTTGTGGGGCGGTGAGGTTATCCACTGCACCACCGTGCCACCCAGAGGCATGAAGAAAAATAATTTGTATTACTACTCATTAAAATGTACATTCTGATGGTTTAAGTGCCACAAAAGAAGAACGTAAACCATTTCCTATTGCCAGCTACAATAAGTACATTATTTCATTCACATGTTACTTTGAAAAAAATACTTTTCAAGGCTGTTTGGAGCCAAATGGTTCTCGTCAGTGGCAAAAAAGGACCCCTCTGGTACACAGGACACTACAAACTGAATGATTGGTAAATGTAAGAGAGGATTTCACGATGGGTCAAAAAACAAAAATAAACGAAACCAACTATACAAACAATATAAAGAACTATAAACTAGCAAAAGTGGAATGAAAAGATAATTCAGAATGATTTCCTCAACATTCTACAAAGTACTAAAAAAATCTGACAATATTGGTGGAACATGAAACCCTGTTTGATCAATGCAATTGACTAAACATGAGATTCTTCCAGTTATGTATAAAATAAAAGAGCCCTTGATAGAGATTCAGTCCTATTTAGACCATATTGAATTCCAGTTGTTAAAATACATATTTTCACAACAGTAACATGAACAACAATGCCTCTTCAAATGCTTAACAGTGCCGTCTGTTTTTTTTTAAAGATGAAATTCACACATTACACACAACGTCCTCTTCTACACAGTTAATTTCCCACTGTTCACTGCCAGGTGATGCCAAGCATGTTGCAGCTGATTTCCCACAGTTTGTTTGCTGAGTCGTCATCGGAGGCCGCCCTCGAGCTGCGTGCGGGGGCACAGTCACTGAACACACACACACACACACACACACACACACACACACACACACACACACACACACACACACACACACACACACACACACACACACACACACATGGACAGAGGATGGTTGTTACGTACACTGTGTGGTGCATTTATGTGTTAAACAAGAATAAAAACCCTCTGATAGTCAGCAGGTAATAATAGTGAGCAGCGTGAAGCCGGCACTTCAGAAGTGCTTGTGTAACCATTTGCGCGTGGGCTGAAATACTGTGTGTACCTGAAGTAGCCCCCACTCTGACTCTCCAGGCCGGGCTCCACGGCGCAGTAGATGGTGGTCTGAGCTCCCTCCACTGTCGTCTTGGTGAAAATCCGGAAAATCTTCACGGCCACCTGGATGCACTGGTGCTGGTGCCTCCACAGGTCGGACTGCACTACCCCCGGATGCAGGGAGAACACGCTCACCCCGGTTCCTGTGACACACAGAGAGTACAGGCACCTTATGCAGTCTCTTTACACACTCTATATAGTCCTGTGAACACATTCAAGCACATATGACCCATATTCAGTGTAGAGCATCAGTTATTTGTTTGCAAATTCAAATCAAAAGCTTAAGTAGCCATAGTGTTTGCATTTCATTTTCATTGCATTCTTCCCCTTTAATGTCCAAATTGTTTGTTCCTGAGTTAATTGTATAATGGACTGAGTTTTAATAGCTGTACTCGAGATCTATGGAATCAAACATCAGACCCGAGAGTTGTTTTTCTAATTAAAGTAATTTCTTTTGGTTCTTGTCCATTAAGCAGAGAAAAACACTGATGTGAGTCAACAAAATGGCTCATTTCCAGTGAAAGTCTGATTCACATGTAACAGGAGGCTACTTCCTCAGAATGAGAAAAGACTTGAGCAGCCGATCCAGTGTGAAACTTACTGAAAACAATGCTTTCTGCTTTCTGCTTTACATATGTAAGACTTTGGTTTTATTCTATATTATTAAATTAAATAGATATATTTCTCTATAACTCTTTCCTTTCCTAAGACTATTTTTCGTGTGTTCATGTTCACACATTAACAGATTTGTGTATAATTGAATATATAATTCATATTATCATGACTTCAAGAGATTTGTGAATCAAACTTTATTAAATTGATTCAGCTTATAAAATAAATGAAATTAACTTAATTTATAAAAGTAAATTGACTGCATTTGCAGTTTCATCTTTAAAGGCTTCGTTGAGCAGCGTTTTTTGAGCAGGTCAGATTTGATGTTTTTTGTGTATTTATGTGTCCATTTATTGTCTGGTAATATAGGCATTGTTTTTTTTACATGGTATATGAAGGCATATTAAAAGCATTAAAAATGGCCAAAATAGCCCATGACTTCTATGTAATAAATTAAATTTCAATTATTAATAATGAATTAATCAAATGTAATCAAATTCATGTATCATTATTATTATAAGTAGTAGTAGCAGTAGTAGTATTTAATTGAGTACAGTAAACTAAATACATTAAAGTATATTAACTTAAAACCCAATCTGTGACTACTCTATTTATTCTTTCTTCCATCCTATCATGTTTGCTTCCTTCGGTAGTAACTCTGTGAAAACCTCTGCGGCCTCCACTCACCATGGAGCCGTTTGGCCAGTGAGCGAGCAAACAGGACGTTGGCCAGCTTGCTCTGTCCGTACGCCTTCATGGTGTCGTAGCTCCTCTCGCTGTTGACGTCATCCAGCCGGAGCCCCGTCCAGGTGTGGGCCACCGACGCCACGACCACGATACGGGCCGGAGCTGAACGCTTGATGAGGTCCAGCAGCAGGTGAGTGAGCAAGAAGTGACCTGAGCAAAAGTGAGACACACACGTTTCAGGCTCCTGCTTCATGTTACATGAATGAAAACCACAACACTCAACCTTTACCCTTGTTTTGGGATCTTTTGGCTTGTGGCTTTAGCCCCTATAAAGGTCAATGCACACAAGTCTTTTAAAGAAACACTGAAAGGTTTCCATTTCCAGAACATTGAGTTGAGTGGTGGCGTCTGGCTGCAGCACGGAGGAGAGAGGACATGACTTATGAACTCTGCTTTTGAAAGCTGAGGGTTTTTGTTTACAGTACATCAACACCAGCATCAGCCCTTGTTGCCAAAAGCTCTTGAATCCTCCTGTCTTTTTCTGCGTCTTCTATGTGTACGGCACCTCTTCTTCATCTTGAGATATTTGTGTTTTTCCGGTTTAGCTTCCATCGTGTGTTACAAACGTCATCGATACACCCACTCGCTCGCTGTGAAGTTTCTATTTTGCTGCTGTATTCTCACACGGTCTCACTCAGAGGTGTTGCGGACATTTTACTGGGCAGCTGGCAGAAGGATACCATCCAGAAAATCCAGAAGAAGGCTTGATATGGTTTCTCTGTCTCGTTCTGTTTCCTCCTCTGTGGTCGGTGCAGAGCCGATAGTGAGGACAACTTTGTGACACTGATCTAAAGAACAGGACATTCTCTAGATTCTCCATCACTAAAGGCTCAATCCCTAACAGATCAAACTGCTTGTGTTTATTTAACATTTTTTCAGCTTTGTTTACGACTTCTAAGCAAGTAAATCACCATGTATCAGGAACAAGAAAGATGAGATAATAGGGTTTTAATGTAACTCATATTATTGCTCCTCAAATGGTAAAAACTAGTCAACAAATGGAGACAATAGAGGAAGACAGATTTCTGTTCAGGGAACAGTGGATTCCCAGTAAAGTGTCACATGTGGAAGGAAACTTCCAGGTCTGGTACGAGTTTGTCGCTTCCCGTCCCATTGTAACATTTTTCCTGTTGACCTATACAGAGTTTATCATTGTTTGACATGTGTACATTTACCGGATGTACGTTCATGTACAAGTACGCATGTACGTGTGCATGTGTGAGGAGGTGTGTGGGTGACTCGAGCACAGCGTGTTCCTCTCTCTGCCTGGCAGTGATAAAAATACCTCGGAGGAAACCATCATTTGGAAGGAAGCCATGGTCCAACATGGGGAAAACATTGACAGCTCCAAGAAAACCGTGACTCCGGATCATTTTCCAGGCTAATATATTAGTCAGCTCGGTTTGACGGGTGCTGTGCTGCTCATTAATAGGATGCAGTGTGGGAAGGAAAAACACCTTTACTCTCTTTAGTGGGAAAATCCCACTCAAAAAGTGGTCTTACTGGTAAAAAGATATTACAGTTTGTGTTACCTCAAAAACTAAAACCTCTCCTTTCATTTAGCCTGCAGATAAACATCACAGCCAACAGAAATCAATTCACTGGGTTTTATGGCGTGGACGTAACTCACAGAGATGACTCACCCAAGTGATTGACTCCCAACTGCAGCTCGAAGCCGTCCACAGTCTTGGAGAAGGGACACATCATGATGCCTGCGTTGTTTATCAGGATGTTCACTTGCTTCTCCTCTGAAAAGAACATGAGTCCGTCAGAAGAATCATAAGACAGCTTTTACAGATTGTGTCTCATTAACTCAAGAAGTCACATGTCAATGGTGGCTTGGATTCTGGTGTCTTGTTCAAAGGCACATGGAAGGTTTGAACTAGAAACCAAGTGGAGACCCCTCCATCGAACAGGTCAAAGAGCATTCTCCAAAGGGAGAGAAGTAACGAGTAACATATGGAAATAATAAATAGGAAATCTGAGAGTACAGAAACGAGGGCCCCCTAGCTGTAAACCTGTCGTGTTTTAAACCCATGTCAAAATGATCTACGTTAGCTGAATATGTCACACCCTGTAAGTTATCTGCAGCCCACAGCTGCCACTACTGTTTCTTTTTTCTTTTGAGAGAATACACGTACATAAAACGCATATAGGTAAAGATTTTATAGGTTAGTTGTATAGACCGTGTATAAACGTATACGACATGCCATCTTCCCAAAGGTAAAGCCAAAGCGTATCGATTACCACCTGGTCACTGGCTGCAGTATCTCCTCCGTGTTAGTAGATGGGACATGGACCAAAACAAAAAAAGTGCCTGCCATCTTCTGTTGCTCTTATCACATTGAGGTTGTTCAGGTGTCAGTTTTGATGTTATGGAAACAAGGTTACATGTCACCGTTGACAGCTGAGACTGACTTGTGATTGGTCAAACATGTGTATCTACAGGACTCCAAATGCACAACATGGTGGAGTTCGTATCCAGGATATGGAATATGGCTGCTTGTGGCTTCATTTCTGGATAGTGGGAGGGAGGGGCCATCTTCATAAACCGTCTCTGCAGTTCCCTACCTTTGTTAATGAGCTCAGCGAACGCTCTGATGGACTTGGTGTCGGACAGATCCAGTTTCCTGATGGTGATGTTCTCGTTTCCCGTGTCTTCCAGAATTTCCGTCCGCGCCTCCTCTGCTCTCTCGAGGTCTCTGCATGCCATCACGATGCGTGCGCCTGAAAAAGATGATTATTTCAATGTGCACAACAATTTATTTGACTTCTCACGCAATCCTAAAACACTGTCACATGAAGTATTTTTCTCCGAGAAACTGTGCAGGCTAGATTCTAGGTTCACATGAAGATAAATCATGCTCAAGTCAATTTTACTTGATGATAAATCACAGGACAAAGAGAAGAGGCAGCCATTATACACTCATTGCTTCATACCCTGAACATGACAGTGATTTACTTTGTGGAGGACAGTGTCCCACACAGGGAGGTTTGAACCCCTCGGATTTCCCAAACTCAAACATTGCAACCGCTTTGCTCATTTGCAGTCACACTGAGATGCCCACGTCAATTAAGGCGGGCGCACCTAAATCTCTCGGCGTGCGTTTGATCATCCTCTGATGTTTTCTAAACTCTCGCTCAGCATCTCATTTAGCCGCCCGCTCCGCTTCCACGAACACAAGGCCCTCTCAGCTGTGTCATTCTCATTCGCCTCTGACGCAAATTACGATGCATTCTCCTTAATGAGCCCAGAAAGGGGCTCTGAGGACACACACACACACACACACAGATACACACACACACACAAATAGCCGTTGTGCTCAGAAATTAAGGAAGAGGAGAGCCATTAATCAGTTGGAGCGTGGTGTCTGTGTCCCATCACAGTGTCTTTGTCTCTCCCCTGCTGCTCCCATGTGGGAAAACCCAATTGTTCCCTCATTTCGCTGGTTGTCAAATTCAACCATTTCAAATAAAACGACGTGCAAACAGTGAGAGTGGAGGGCTGCACTGAGTCAAGTTAGAGATCACCCAGCACATGATTACATGCTGTTATGCATGCATGAGTAATGCAAATGAAGGGCAAACAAAAAACAAAGTAAAGCCGGATCATTTTCTGCATATTCAATTCAACGTCCCACTTTTCAAACGTTAACCTTTGTCCTTTGATACCGGTGCGTTATGTGCACATTTCCCTTTGTCAAGATGGCAAATGCATCTCAATATAAAAAAGTTAGATACCGAACAGATGCATTATTAAAATGGCTGATGGGAGGATGCTGTGCCCCAAGCAGCCATCTTCCCTCATGAATCCTCGCAAATCTAATCACGGTGTCATCATATATCGTCACATAATTCTATTTGTGGAAGAGCAATTGGACGGAGGACTCGCCTGAAAGAAGAAGCACCGACATTTATCTCCTCTCTCTCCCACATTTCCCCTTTTCTCTCCTTTATCGTGCTTGCAATATATTTTATTAGATAATAAAACGAAGGGTTTTACATCATCGCTTAAACGTGGATTAAAATTTATGTTTTCCATTACTAAAACCGGATTGCCTATGCAGAACCAGTTTTCGTATTACTCGCCCTGTGTGTGTGTGTGTGTGTGTGTGTGTGTGTGTGTGTGAGAGCACTGCTGGGTGCACCCTCCCATCTCTCTTTGTTGCCTGTCTGGCTCGGGAGGGGAGCGGACCCTCACAATGCTCCCTCTGTCTCCTCGATGCCTCGTCTGTCTTACATCTCTGCCATTTGTCTTTCTCATGGATTTGGTGAAGTGACTCTTCAGTTATCAGAGCATCAAATGTCCTTCTTGTCTGCCTGTAGCCTTACTATATACCAGGAAATGCTGGTGCTATGTAAATCACTTGACTTGGTCCCCATATGTAAAAAAAACCATGTCTAATCCCACTGCAAACAATGATCAAACAAGTGAGTCGGATTAACCCTGATTCTGTGGTGGAGGTCTGGGGACAGAGGGCACAGTCAAAGATCACGCTGTGTAGCTTTAAAGCGCTCATGCATTAGGGTCTGCAGGGTCTGGAATGTGTCACAGTTTGCAAAAAGAATAGAAGTAGAAGAAGGAAAAGAAACAGGCAGAGACACAGTGTGACGCAGACACACAGGTGGATTGTGCAGTACCTCTTCTCGCCAGGTCCCTGGCTGTTTCTTTGCCAATGCCGGTGTTGGCCCCAGTGATGATGACTGTTTTTCCATCCAGCCTCTCGTCAGAAGACCAGCGGTTACAGCACACACTACAGTGAACAACAAGCACAACAGTTAGACCATCAATAAAGGAAAGACCATGTCCTGACTTTTAGAAACAGGATCTCTCTCTCTTCATAAGAACTATTGTTTTGTACAAGTTTTCTCTCCCAATTGAGGAAAATGCAAACAGAATCAAATGTCCTGCAGACATAGGACATTATATCCACTGACTGATCCACTTGACGAAAAACAATAATAGTAATTGGTTAAAGTTTTTCTTTAGAAACAAATACAAGCGGAGAAATCCTGAATCCCACAGAATTTTTTTTTTCTTAACACTGCTGCCCTTTAATCTTGTGCCAAAATTGGTGCTACGCTGAAAAGCGTAATCCCCTTTACATTGCTCACATTCCTGTCATTAGCTGAGACACTTTTCCCTTTGGTACTTATACTATACTATACTATACAGTTTGTGCATTTTCCTTTTCTTTCCTACCTGTGGAACATTTTTCCTGAAGAGCCAGAGGAAAAATATGATGTATAAAAACCATCCACCTCAGGACCTGAGCAGGATATGAACAAAACAAGCTGCTTCTCTCCTCACCAACACTTCATCAACGGATTTCTGGCTGATTCTCTCTCTCTCTCTCTCTTTCTCTCTCTTTCTCTCTCTCTCTCTCTCTCTCTCTCTCTCTCTCTCTCTCTCTCTCTCTCTCTCTCTCTCTCTCTCTCTCTCTCTCTCTGTCTCTCCCAACAATGTTGTCATCACACATATGCATGGACCAATCAGGAGCGAGGCTGACGCATAAATTGATTCACAAGTTCCAGGCTGAGGAGGGGGAGAAAAGCAGAAGGGAGGGAGGGAGGGATGGAGGGGGAGTCAGCATCCTGCTGCTGGAGAGATTGGGTTGTATGGACTGGGCTGACCCGCCTGAGAGAGATAGAGAGAGAGTATGTCAGGGTGCTGATGCTGTGCCAGCGTCTATGCTGAAGAGGACCTTTATGAACAACATTAGTAAATATAAAAGTAAATATGTTGAATTATAATCACCTTGCTTTCCTCTCCTCTCCTGGTTGATGCTCAACCTGGAACCATTTCTTCATGTTAGTATTTTTCTGATTGTAACAACCGTCGAGTTCCTCTATAATAATATCTGATCTATATATCTGAGCATACTCCTCCCAGCAAGTGTTAAATCTCTATTGTCTTTCTTATAGCTTGTAGGCAAGTTGTATTCGAATTTATTTATACTGTTTTGATTAGTTTTATTTTTGTTTTAGAAATTGTATTGCATAATTTCTTTTGTGGCCAGTGTCCTGATAATAATAATAATAATAATAATAATCATTATAATAATAACAACAATTATTATTACACTTTTATTACACTTTTTAACTTTCACATATATTTTTTGGATTTAACACTATTGTTTTATGCTCAGTACTGAATATAAATGTTGTGATACTGTAATCTTGGAGCATGCTGGTAATATAATTTCCTTTAATAAAGTCTTACCATATCCCATCTTATTTTGCTAAGATAATTAAAGCACCGAATCACAAGATACATTGTCTCAGCGCACTCTAAGTTTTAAGGTGGAGAAAATTATAGAGAAACACAACAGTTCTCACAATGAGGAGAGGAAGAAAGTCTTCTCAACAGGAATAAACCTTTGAGATAATGTATGTTGGAATTAAATGCCATATGCAATCCAATTCAATTCAGTTAGCACGATAATACTTCAACTTTGTTTTTTTTACTCTAAAGTCAGATTGGACCAGGCTGCTAATTCCTAATCCCAGTCATGAGGATTTCCAAAATTAGCTCTAACACTGGAAGAAAAAAATGAAAACAAGAAATCTTTGCAAATGTGGAATAACTTGTGTGAATTCGATGTTTGTTGTGTGTTGTCTTTGCTCTTGCGCTGAAACAACAACAAAGTCCAGACCAGTCAGCAGTTTAGATTTATCAGTGAGGGATTTGTTTATTATCAGCAGCTCTGACCTTTCTCCTTTTCCACAATCTATTTGTAGCTTTCATCACACATGACTTTTACCGATCAGACGCTTCAGTCCAGTTGGTCCATCGACCCCATCACATGTTCAACATTCAGCAAAACCAATAACATCACATATGTGGCATCGACGATGTCACTCTATTAGCGCGGGGATATTGATTCATAGCATATAGGAGGAGAGCATGTGTGCATATTAAAAACTCTGAAAGTTTATCTCCAGCAGATGCCCAGCAGGTGGCAGCTCACGGCCCACAGCTTTGAGGCGATGCCATCATCCTGACCCGCCCGGCAGCTCTTTGCACTGGCACAGTCCCTGCAGGGAAAGGACAGGAAAGGGACACGTAAGGAAACATAAGGAAAAGGAAAAGAAAGCATAGGGGAAGGTAAAGCAAAAGAAAGAAAAGGAAAACAGAAGGAAAGGGAAGGAAAGAAAGAAAGGAAAAGGCAGAAAAGGAAAGGAGATGAGGGGGAAGGAAACAAAGATTAGGAAAGGTAGGGGAAGTAAAGGAAAAGGATGAGGGAAATACAGTTATTACAACCTTTGTACATTACATCATAACATTTTGATTCTCTTCCAATTTGTAAACAGCCACTCCCTCTTCTCGTCATCTAATTTAATGTCACATGACGATGTCTGTTTTTATTTTGTAACTTGTCAAGTGATTTGAAATGGTTGATCTGGGTAAACACATGTCACACTGACCTGTAGTATCCTCTGTGTCCAGCAGGTTCTCAGGGGTGACGGCGCAGTAGATGGTGGTGTAGGCCCCCTCTGCGGGGGTCCTGAACAGCAAACTGATGGTCTTGATAACGTCCAGAATAGGGCGCCTTATGTGCCTGGTTATTTCAGTTTTCACCACCCCGGGGTCCACGGAGTAAGTCGTCACACCAAAGGCTGGA